>NW_021703777.1:25214753-25246828 GCF_005190385.1 Monodon monoceros | reverse complement strand
AAACTACCTTAAATGTAAATGGATTAAATGCTCTAACCAAAAGACACCGACTGGCTGAATGGATACAAACACAAGACCTATATATATGCTGTCTACAAGAGACCCACTTCAGACTTAGGGATCCATATACACTGAAAGTGAGAGGATGGAAAAAGATATTCCATGCAAATGGAAATCAGAAGCAAGCTGGAGTAGCAATTCTCAGATCAGACAAAACTTTAAAATAAACTCTATTACAACAAACAAAGAAGAACACTACATACTGATCAAGGGATCAATCCAAGAAGAAGATATAACAACTGTAAATCTTTATGCACCCAACATAGGAGCACCTCAATATATAAGGCAAATGCTAACAGCCATAAAAGGGGAAATCGACAGGAACACAATCATAGTAGGGGAATTTAACACCCCACTTTACCAACAGACAGATCATCCAAAATGAAAATAAATAAGGAAACACAAGCTTTAAATGACACATTAAACATGATGGACTTAATTGATATTTATAGGACATTCCATCCAAAACAACACAATACACTTTCTTCTCAAGTGCTCATGGAACATTCTCCAGGATAGATCATATCTTGGGTCACAAATGAAGGCTTGGTAAATTTAAGAAAACTGAAATTGTATTAAATATGTTTTCCGACCACAACACTATGAGACTAGGTATCAATCAGAGGAAAATATCCGTAAAAAATACAAACAGATGGAGGCTAAACAGTACACTACTAAATAACCAAGAGATCACTGAAGAAATCAAAGAGGAAATCAAAAATACCTGGAAACAAATGACAACGAAAACACAACGACCTAAACCTATGGGATGCAGCAAAAGCAATTCTAAGAGGGAAGTTTATAGCAATACAATCCTACCTCAAGAAACAGGAAACATCTCAAATAAACAACCTAACCTTACATCTAAAGCAATTAGAGAAAGAAGAATAAAAAAACCCCAAAATTAGCAGAAGGAAAGAAATCATAAAGATCAGATGAGAAATAAATGAAAAAAAATGAAGGAAACAAGAGCAAAGATCTATAAAACTAAAAGCTGGTTGTTTGAGAAGATAAACAATATTGATAAACCATTAGCCAGACTCATCAAGAAAAAAAGGGAGAAGACTCGAATCAATAGAATCAGAAATGAAAAAGGAGAAGTAAGAACAGACACTGCACAAATATAAAGGATCATGAGAGATTACTACAAGCAATTATATGCCAATAAAATAGACAACCTGGAAGAAATGCACAAATTCTTAGAAAAGCACAACCTTCCAAGACTGAACCAGGAAGATATAGAAAATATAAACGGACCACTCACAAGCACTGAAATTGAAACTGTGATTAAAAATCTTCCAGCAAATAAAAGCCCAGGACCAGATGGCTTCACAGGTGAATTCTATCAAACATTTAGAGAAGAGCTAACACCTAACCTTCTCAAACTCTTCCAAAATATAGCAGAGGGAGGAACACTCCCAAACTCATACTACAAGGCCAACATCACCCTGATACCAAAACCAGACAAAGGTACCACAAAGAAAGAAAATACTGGCCAATATCACTGATGAACATAGATGCAAAAATCCTCAACAAAATGCGAGCAAACAGAATCCAACAGCACATTAAAAGGATCATACACCATGATCAAGTGGGGTTTATCCCAGGGATGCAAGGATTCTTCAATATACGCAAATCGATCAGTGTGATACACCATATTAGCAAATTGAAGGAGAAAAATCATATGATCATCTCAATAGATGCAGAAAAACCTTTCAACAAAATTCAACACCCATTTATGATAAAAACCCTGCAGAAAGTAGGTATAGAGGGAAGTTACCTCAACATAATAAAGGCCATATATAACAAACCCACAGCCAACATCATTCTCAATGATGAAAAACTGAAACCATTTCCACTAAGATCAGGAAGAAGACAAGGTTGCCCACTCTCACCACTACTATTCAACATAGTGTTGGAAGTTTTAGCCACAGCAATCAGAGAAGAAAAAGAAATAAAAGGAATCCAAATCGGTAAAGAAGAAGTAAAGCTGTCACTGTTGGCAGATGACATGACACTGTACAAAGAGAATCCTAAAGACTCTACCAGAAAACTACTAGAGCTAATCAGTGAATTTGATAAAGTTGCAGGATACAAAATCAATGCACAGAAATCTCTTGCATTCCTATACACTAATGATGAAATAACTGAAAGAGAAATTAAGGAAACACTCCCAATTACCACTACAACCAAAAGAATAAAATACCTAGGAATAAACCCACCTAAGGAGACAAAAGACCTGTATGCAGAAAACTATAAAACAGTGATGAAAGAAATTAAACATTTGGAGAGATATACCATGTTCTTGGATTGGAAGAAATAACATTGTGAAAATGACTATACTACTACTACTATACTACAAAGCAATCTTCAGATTCAGTGCAATACATATCAACCTACCAATGGCATTTTTCACAGAACTGGAACAAAAAATTTCACAATTTGTATGGAAACACAAAACACCCTGAATAGCCAAAGCAATCTTGAGAAAGAAAAACAGAGCTGGTGGAAGCAGGCTCCCTGACTTCAGACTATACTACAAAGCTACAGTAATCAAGACAGTATGGTACTGGCACAAAAACAGAAATATAGATTAATGGAACAGGATAGAAAGCCCAGAGGTAAACCCATGCACATATGGACACCTTATTTTTCATAAAGGAGGCAAGAATATACAATGGAGAAAAGACAGCATCTTCAATAAGTGGTGCTGGCAAAACTGGACAGCTACATGTAAAAGAATGAAATTAGAACACTCCCTAACACCATACACAAAAATAAACTCAAAATGGATTAAAGACCTAAATGTAGTAAGACCAGACACTATAAAACTCTTAGAGGAAAACATAGGCAGAACACTCTATGACATAAATCACATCAAGATTCTTTTGACCCACCTCCTAGAGAAATGAAAATAAAAGCAAAAATAAACAAATAGGACCTAATGAAACTTAAAAGGTTTTCCACAGCAGAGGAAACCATAAACAAGACAAAAAGACAATACTCAGAATGGGAGAAAATATTTGCAAATGAAGCAACTGACAAAGGATTAATCTCCAAAATATAGAAGAGGCTCATGCAGCTCAATATCAAAAAAAACAAACCCATCCAAAAATGGGCAGAAGACCTAAACAGACATTTCTTTAAAGAAGATATACAGATTGCCAACAAACGCATGAAAGGATGCTCAACATCAGTAATCACTAGAGAAATGCAAATCAAAACTACAATGAGGAATTACCTCACACTGGTCAGAATGGCCATCATCAAAAAATCTACAAAGAATAAATGCTGTAGAGGGTGTGGAGAAAAGGGAACCCTCTTGCACTACTGGTGGGAATGTAAA
The DNA here is from genome assembly GCF_005190385.1 of Monodon monoceros. Taxonomy (NCBI): domain Eukaryota; kingdom Metazoa; phylum Chordata; class Mammalia; order Artiodactyla; family Monodontidae; genus Monodon; species Monodon monoceros. The sequence continues at coordinate 25,243,422 of NW_021703777.1, read as the reverse complement.
TTGATACAGCCACTATGGAGAACAGTATGGAGGCTCCTTAAAAAACTAAAAATAGAACTACCATTCAACCCAGCAATGCCACTACTGGGCATATACCCTGAGAAAACCATAATTCAAAAAGAGTCATGTACCACAATGTTCATTGCAGCACTATTTACAATAGCCAGGACATGGAAGCAACCTAAGTGTCCACTGACAGATGAATGGATAAGGAAGATGTGGGATATATATACAATGGAATATTACTCAGCAATAAAAAGAAATGAAATTGAGTTATTTGTAGTGAGGTGGATGGATCCTGAGAGAGTCATACAGAGTGAAGTAAGTCAGAAAGAGAAAAACAAATACCGTATGCTAACACATATATATGGAATCTAAAAAAAAAAAAAATTGGTTCTGAAGAACCTAGGGGCAGAACAGGAATAAAGACGCAGACGTAGAGAATGGACTCGAGGACACGGGGAGGGGGAAGCGTAAGCTGGGACAAAGTGAGAGAGTGGCATGGACTTATATACACTACCAATATAAAATAGATAGCTAGTGCGAAGCAGCCGCATAGCACAGGGAGATCAGCTGGGTGCTTTGTGACCACCTAGAGGGGTGGGATAGGGAGGGTGGGAGGGAGACACAAGAGGGAGGAGATATGGGGATATATGTATATGTATAGCTGATTCACTTTGTTATAAAGCAGAAACACACTATTGAAAGCAATTATACTGCAATAAAGATGTTAAAAAAAAAAAGTTAATGAAAGAGAACAGTTCTGAAAGTTTCTGAGATGCTCTTCCTGGGTTAGGATCCTCAAATAAAATTTTCCATTTTTTAGAAAAAAGAAAAACGTTAAAGACAGATGACAGAATACAAACCTAGACTGATAGTTGCTTAACTGATGATATTAGTTATTTTTAAAATGTTACTAATACTATCTTTCCTCACCTCTTAAAAAAGCATGGACATATTCTTGTTCTAAACTCATCAAAGATCATGCCTCTGCCATTAAGTCTCACCTCTACTCCAATTAACATCAATCTCTTCCTGAAGGCGTTCAACGCTTCAAATTTTTATGCAGCACCTACCTGTCAGGCACGTAGGCTGGGGATGTAACACCTATAAGATGTGGCCTTGGGCCCTCAGAGTTGACACTCCAAAGGGGACAGAAACATACAAATGGCAAAGTTTTTAAAAAGCTGTATGCATTTGGATAAAATGATGCAGAAAACAGCCCATACGGAAGAGTGGCTTACACCAGGCCTTGGAGATCAAAGGAAGATTTCGGGAGGTGAACCTGAGCTGAGTATGGAGGAAAAGGAGTCCACCAGCCTAAAAGGAGAGAAATCTTAGCAAAGGTATTAGACAGTGTTTGGGTTTGAGGGGAAAATGCCACCTTGGCAAGAAGGACAAGCAGCAGCCGCAGGAGGGAGCAAGGCCACCATCATGGGATCAGAGCAAGTCAGGCTGAGAGCGCGCAGCCCTGAGCCTCTAGGCCAGTTTCCCAAAAGTGAATCATCTGTATCACTTGGAGATCCTGATTCGGTAGTTCTGGGGCAGGACCCAGAATCTGTCTGCAAAAGCACAGGAGACGCCTATGAACTGGCAAGCATGGGAAATACTTGTGTCAGTGATGGGGACCCTGGGAAGGTCTGAAGCAGAGACTTGCATGATTGCAGACAGGCCCTCTCACTTAGTTCTGGCGTCAGAGTTTCCCATTTGGTTACCTGTCACTATTTACTCTCTTTTATATGCTTTACTTTTTTTAAATAGGAGTCTTTGCTCCCTCACAGGACTGGAAGCCACATGAAAGGAGAGACTAGTACCAAGCTTCTCATTTACTCTCTAGAACATCGACATTGTGCTAAATCTCTTGAAAAAAAATTTGTTTTAAGTTATCTGTAAAGAGGATGGTTGCTTCAAACACATTTTATCCATCACTTTAGGAGAGTGTATCTTTTACACTCTCTAGAACTCGACATTGTGCTAAATCTCTTGAAAAAAAATTTGTTTTAAGTTATTTGTAAAGAGGATGGTTGCTTCAAACACATTTTATCCATCACTTTAGGAGAGTGTATCTTTTACATTTGTCTTCATTAGGCTTCCGTGGTACTCCCTGTTACTTAATGACTCGTCCATAAATCCATTTTGTATGAGTCAATTGGTCTCGATACCACAATTTTTCCCAAGACTTGGCTCACGTAAGTTTAAGTTTTCATCTTTTAAATTGGATAAGGCAGAAGGAACAGTTCTGACTGTTTCTGAAGGAAGAAAAAAGCCTCTTGAACCATAAACATATAAGAGGAAAAAGGCTTTCTTGCTTCAGGGTCACCTTGATAAAACTTCTCTTCAAAATTAAAGCCATAATCACCCTCTAGGCCTCCTCTCCCTTCCCTGACTCCTACTCGGGGTTTTAAATGACCTATTTTCATAAACGGCTATTAAGTCAAAAGCAGTATATTTTCTGGCAGAAGCTACTGAGAGGTCTGGTACAAGAACATCTGCCTACTGCCTTGCAGAGATTTTTTTAATTAGAAGAATGGGGAGGAAAAAAGAAACAAATTTTATTCATCCACTATGTGCCAGGCCACACTAGATTCCTCAGGAATTCACATAGCAACCCTGTGAGGGGGTGAGCAGAACTAAGGCTTGACCCCAAAGCTGAAGCCCTTTCAGAGGTTCAGCTGCCCTTCTGAATAGGTGTTAAGCCTGGGGAATGGCCATAGAGACAGTGAGAGATCTATCTGGAGAGTAGCAGTACTGAGGGGAAAACACCGAAAGTGACAAAGTCCTGTAAATTAGCCTGTGACGATATTTTAAAATGGTCAAACAGAAAGAAATATACAAGGAGACTTGCAAATCCTTGTTTCTTGGCAATGTTCACTGTAAACTTTCACCTACTCTTTAAGTATTTACAGTTTAGGGTGAAAAAAATTGAAAAGGAAAAAAACTGCAATGAAACCCAATACTACAACCCAAGTAAACGCAGCTGTAGACTAACACATCATTGTCAGAGAGGGCATGAGACACGGAGAAACACAGCTCTCTCTATATCTCCCTTCCGAGACAGCGGATACGCTGCCCTCTTCCGAAGGCTCCAGACCAATCCCTCCTCCCCACCCACAGGCGGCTACCTTCCTCCCCTCTCTCCCGGGGGCACGCTGAGCTGGCCCTCTGTGCACCCAGAGCGCCTCTCTCCACTCGCAGTCACTGCCCTGGGCGGCTGTTTTGCAGTTTTCCTGTTTGCTGACCAGTCTCCCATACTGGGTTCTAAGCTTCTCGGGGACGAGGAAAATGTGTTACTCATTTAGTAACCCTGGTACCTAAGCACACTGCCCAGGCCTGAGGAAGCAGCCCTTAGGCAGTGCCAAGGAAAAGCCGTGACCCTTCCCCTCCTCTCCCAGCTATGGGCACAGTGATGAGTACAGCATCATCCATGCATGTAAACAGTTATAAACTAGTAATATCTCTATTACTGACCACCAAATTAAAGAAAGATGGAGAAAACAGAAACGTTTCTGTGTTGTCCAAGAAACAGCTGCACCCGAATCAACACAGATGGCTTGTTAAATGCAGATTCCTGAAGCCAGCTCCCAGTCAGATTCTCTAGGTAAGGAACACTGTAATTTATGTTGTATAAAGTTCCCCAAATAATTTCCATAAGCAAGTGGTTCTCCACCAGCAGCACTTTTAAACCCCACCCTCAGGGACATTCAGAAATGTCTGAAGACATTTTAGATTCTCTTGACTGCGGAGCATGGTGCCACTGATGTCTAGTAGGTAGAGGCCAGGGATTCGGCTTAACACTCTACAAAGCATAGGACGGCGGTCCTCCACAACGAAGGATGATCTGCCCCCAAATGTCAGCTGAGGTTGAGAGACTCTGTTATAAGCCCTAAAACCATTGTTCTCTGATCTTAAGGCAACAAGTTTTTAAAAAACCTTCAAGGGTTAACAAATGAGAACCAACAGCTAAGTTCTAACCACATGACAGAGTATAAATCATAACTTATTAGATATTTTATTCCAACATATAAAGAATATGAAAACAACTGTCAAAAAAAATCTTGACGGGATTGCCATTCCAAATAATGAATTTCTAGTCCTGACCATGAAAACGTCACTTTTCCCATTTTTCAGCGCTACAGATCACTCAGATGATTACAATCTCTGTTACCTGGCCCAAATCTGAAACCGTAGAATAGGAAAAAATATATATACATATTATATATAGATACAAATTATACATACATAGCTGAATCACTTTTGCTGTACACCTGAAACTAACACAATATTGTAAGTCAACTACACTTCAATAAAAAAAATAAACTGTTGAATAATCCAAGTGATGTAAACATCTTTTAAAATTCTAATACTAAGAACGTCACAGTTCAGTGAGAGACCACCTGCTGCAGCATAAAGAGTACTCACTTGGGATGCGGGAACCCTGAGTTCTAATCCCAGCTCTGCTACTTAATTAGCTGTGTGCCTTGGATAACTCATCATTTCACCTCTCAGGCCCCAGGTTCCTTATCTGCAGAATAAAGGAGTTATGCCAGACGATCGCTTAAGGGATCATCCTGCTCTAACATTCAGTCAGGGCCTATGCAGTAACTCCAAAAATACAAATACACACACACAATAACATCCTCTGAAGAGTCCTGCACAAAATTCAAGCAAGTGGAATTGCCACGTAACACTATATTAAAAAAAAAAAAAAATCCAAAGAGGCTCAGCCTTGCCAGTTGATATCCTAGAAGAGAATTACTTTTGGTGAAAAAGGCACAAACGTGAATGATGGAAACTGCTAAAACTTTTTTTGGCAAACAATCTGGCCATGTGTATGAAGACCTAAAAAAGACCCCACAAGATCACAGCATCTATTCTAATAATTTCACTCCTCAGAATCAGTCCAAGTTAATCATCTGAAATATTTTTTTTAAAAAATGTTTATCAAAGTATTACCTGGAATACTAAAATGAAGCAAAAATTCACAAACACCCTAAATGCCCCACAGCCGGGAAATAATGGATAGGACTTACACAATGATGACTTAGGTAGCCAATCAAAAGAAAATACAAAATTAGAAATTATACTTAGGAATAATTTCTAAATGAAAGTGAAAAACTAAATATACTGTTAAGTGATAAAATGGGTACAGCCTTAGCTCAAATACAAACTAGCCCAGAACAGAGACTGTAGGCGGAAGGGTGCCATGAACGTTTTCTTCACTAAACGTTTCTGTATTTCCAATTTTTCTATAACCGTCTTGTACTAATAAGGGGTAGGGAAAGGACACACCAAATCACTCTCAAGATTATCTGCATCATCCCAGTTCTAGACACCTTAAACGAAAATACGGGCTGACCGCGCGCGCACACGCCTGCTCACAAAAGCCGTGGTGACAGGACTTAAAACCATGCAACTGTGGGCATCCCCAACCTGACAACTCGGGAAGGTGGCCTAGTCCAGCCCTTAATTCCTGGGAGTCAGGCGCAGCCACCCCGATGCAGCGGAGGCCAAGCAATCCCAGGCAAAGCCTGGCCCTGTGTTCGGGTCCGCTTTCCCGCCGAATCCCCGGGCTCATGTCTGGCTTCCCAGCGTACTTCGACTACCATGAGCGGTCTCGGAAGCCACCTCGTGGGGCCCGGCCAAAGCCGTTCCTCCCCGCGCGATTTAGGCTGCCCTCGGGGTGGGGTTCTCAGGACCGAGCTCGGGAAGCCCGGCGCCGGCGGTCCCAGATCTCCCGGGCACGACAGGCGCCGAGGAGCGAGCGTGAGCGCGGGGACCCACCACCCGCAGGCTCCGAAGTCCGCGCTCGCTCCCGGGCCCTCCAGGGGCTGCAGGCCCGGCCCGGGGATGCTGCTCACTAACCCTGCCCGGGACGACGGAACACTGAGGCCTCGGACTGCCCGCGCGGCCGCATGGCTCACCTCGCGGCCGGGATCAGCACCCCGACTCCGGGCACCCCACAAGCCCTGCCTCGGCCGACCAACCAGGCGAAACCGAAACTGAAATCGCCGAGGCGGCGGCGCTTTTCTGTCTCAGCCAATCATTGCTTTCCATGACTACGGCAGCCCGCGAGGACCGAAAAGTCCCACCGCGCCAGAGCGCGCTAATCCCAGAATCCTGGTTTGCCTGAAGGTGAAGTTGGCGCCCCGGAGTCAAGGTGGAAAGCGCTGGGGCTCTTTTCCAGAAAGCAAACACCACCAGTCCTCCCTCCCCCACTCCCGCAAAGGAAAAAGCAACACTGGAAGGGATATTTTAACCAGGATTACTTTTAGGCAGAAATGTTAAAAAATAACTTGAAGGCATAAGAAACTGGAATTCACTGCGAAAGTAATGTCTATACATACTCAAGAAACGTCCTGAATTTGAATAATTAAATACAAATAAATAAATAAGACAAGCAGTCTCGGACCTTTAAATCCACTTTTGGATTTTGCTTAAATGTGTGAAGACGAAGTCTTTCTTAGCAAGAGATTGTTTCCATAGCAACGATAATCGACACAAAAAATTAAAATCACTGAAGTAACTCGTATTATAAAGGCATAAAGTGCATTGCATTAGAAACTAGTTCTAACTGGAAATGGTGTACAGACATTAGTTAAGTGCTGCTATGGGAGCTTGGTTTGGAACTTTGCATGAATTCTCAATATTCTTGCTATTCAAGGGAGAGGAAAAAGAAGAAAACTAATATGCCAGGACTTGATTCCTTTTTCCTCTACACACATACCCTCATCAGCTTAAAATTTATACTTTACTTCTATTCCAAATTTGTAATGCTATAAACAAAGCGATGATATCTTTAAACAGATCTTTAACCCTGTTTAAGTGTTACAGGATCTAAAATACAGATTTTTTTCCTAAGACAAAAATGAGTTCACCCTCTTGTGAGCTTCTCTTAGCTAAAGGCAGAAGAAATGAACCTTCGATTGACACAGGGGACAGAGAATGACTAGGTGTGATTTGGTAGAAAAGAAGGACTTCCTTATATGCTTTTATAAGAGCTCCCTTTGGGTAAAGACCACATAATTGTAGATTTATTTAAAAGAGCTGTATTTGAAGTTCTTGCAATATAAAATATAATGTAAATTTTTAAAATTTAGGTAAAGTGTCATTTAAATAAATTAATTAGCTGCCACAAAAAACCCCACAACATAATAGGATATAAAGCCCCATCCCCAAAAACCTTCACAGAAGACATCAAATTGTACTATATTCTACACCGATTGTTTCAATTATTTAAAACAGAATTTTTTATTCATAACCTCTTTCACTTTACCAAAGAGCCTCCATGGAATCATTGTGACTGGTGGGCAGGGGACAAGGAAGAATTTTAAGGACATGTTTCATCTGCAGAGAAGCTGCAATATTTTCGAAGGGGCAAAGATTTGTAAGGGCCCAAGCAGATAAACAGGGTGGGCACCATGAATTAGTTCACAAGCCAAAAATGTTTACCAAAATGTAGTTGTGCCCAGAACCCCCTCAGCAGCTTAGAATTGGCTTTCACTAACCCACAAAGCAACCTTCCATATTTTACAGGGCTTTTTTCCCCCCAGCATCTTTTATTATACAAAGAAAACACGTGCAAGGCTTTTTCGGAATAGTAGTCCATTGAGAACAAGTCTTCAAAACCCTGAACACAAACATTAATTTATTAAGGAGTTTTAAAGTCATAAAAATAGCATGACAAGATTTAGTTTAGCTTACATGGTTTAGTTGTAAGAATTGATGAACCTACACTGACACATCATAATCACCCCAAGTCCATAGTTTATATTAGGATTCACTTTGATGGCATACACTCTATGGGTTTTGACGAACATATAATGACATGTATCCACCATTATCGTATCATACAGAGCAGTTCCAGGGTCTCCAAAATCATCTGTGCCTCGCCTGTGTATTTATCCTTCTCTCCCCACTGACCCCTGGCAACCACTGATCTTTTTACTGTCGTCATGGTTTTGCCTTTTCCAAAATATCATTCAGTTGGAATCATACAGTATGTAGCCTTTTCAGATTGGCTTCTTTCACTTAGTAATATGCATTTAGGGTTCCTCCATGTCTTTTCATGGCTTGATGACTCATTTCTTTTTAGCTCTGGATAACATTCCATTGTCTGGATGTACCACAGTTTATTTATTCGTTCACTTACTGAAGGATATCTTGGTTGCTTCCAAGTTTTAGCAGTTATGAATAAAGTTATTATAAATGTCTGTGTGTGGGTTTTTGTATAGACATAAGTTTTCAATTCACTTGAATAAATACCAAGGAGCGCAATTGCTGAACTGTATGATAAGAGTGTGTTTACTTCTGTAAGAAATGGCCAAACTGTCTTCCAAAGCGGCTGTACCATTTTGCATTCCCACCCGGAATGACTCAGGGTTCCTATTGTTCCACATCTTCACCAGTGTTTGGCGTGTCCAGTATTTTGGATTTGGGCCATTCTAATGGGTATATAGTGGTATCTCTTCGCAGTTTTAACTTGCATTTCCTTAACGACATATCATCATATGCTTATCTGCCCTTTGTACATCTTCTTTGGTGAGGTGTCTTTTCCGATCTTTTGCCCATTATTCAATCAGATTGTTCATTTTTTAAAATTGAGTTTTAAGTGTTCTTTGTATATTTTAGATAACAGTCCTTTATCAGATGTGTCTTTTGCAAATATTTTCTCCCAGTCCGTAGCTTGTCTTTTCATTCCCTTGAATTTATTATTCTTAAAATAGGCAAATGCTAGCATACAAATACTGAGATGAACTTTTGCCACTCTGTTTTTTTGTTCCAAACTTCTATAGTTCTTTGTACTTAGGCCTTTGAAAAACCATGTCCTTCAGTGTTTCATGTGCATAAGAGAAGGTATTTGAAATCAAGGGCAGTCGTCAATTAGCCATTAATAAATAATAAACTGTAACCTGACTTCATTGATCAAATTCACTTTGTTTTTACAAAAACTTGCATGTCCTCCAAGCATCATGTAGCCTAAACAATAAGATGTTTGCCCAAGTTTTTTTTAGAAACTTGGAGTCACCTGTGTCTCCAGTTCAAACTCAGGTAGGTTAAGACTGGTTAGGACCACTGACCTTCTCATTAGGCTGTCCAATAGGTGACCTGTTGACATCAGAGGATCCAAAACTCCACCCTCAAAACATGCTGGCACCGCCACTCTCTGAACATGTGTCCCATGTAAAAGCCTGTAGCATAGTTGCGCTTGCGCAGAATGATGATCACCTCACCTTGTTCTTATCTCCAGTCACCTCTCTCCACGCTTCCTATGCCTCAGCTTTATCCCATAAATATCCTGAGCCCCTCGCCTTTGAAGGAGGCGGTTTTAAGATTTGTTCTCCCTTCTCCTCACTTGGCTGCCTTGTGAATAAACTTTTCTCTGCTGCAAACCTCGTCATCTGAGCATTTGGCTTGCTGAGCCTCAGGCAAACAAACCCAGTTGGGTAACAATATCACGTCTAGCTTATTTTATAAAACACCCAACAGCCCTGTGGACATGTGGGTGATTGTGTTATGTTCATGACACTGATGATGAGAAATGCAAACATGAAACTGGATTTGTCAACAGTCTCCAAAGCAGATTTTAATATCTAAATTAGTGTTATGCTTCTAGTAACTTTGGCCGTCTTGTTCCAGCAATGCATTAACTCTATGAAGTGCTGGCTTGCACTTGGAGCTTCAGACTGGACAATAAAAACACCTGTCACATCCTAGATTTGGGTATTTGGACCACTGTTATCTACCTTTTATCATGGGATGTGAAAATTTTTTGTTAAAGACAATAAGGAAAAAGATACTCTTGTCGAATATCTTCTGAGAAGTAATATAAGCTTATTGACTGTGGGCCAAATTTCTCAGAAAAAACAGTGGTGTGCCTTTTATTTTTCCCAAAAGATGTGATATATTCTACATCATGGGCATTGGGTTTCAGATATAACATTTGAGATGTTTAAATAAATGTTCAGACGTCATCAACCATCATTTTGGTATAACTTGAATTTCAGAAGAGATGGGCTCAGGGTCTGAACTCCTATGAGGAAAGTCTTCCAAATGCAGTGATGCTTTATGCTCCACTCTGAACTCTAGAAAACCGCTCTCAGTAGTAAAATTCAGTGAAATCGGTGTGAGGCTGCTCTTGGATTTTTTTTTTTTTTTTTTTTGCGGTACGTGGGCCTCTCACTGTTGTGGCCTCTCCCGTTGCGGAGCACAGGCTCCGGATGCGCAGGCCCAGTGGCCACAGCTCACGGGCCCAGCCGCCCCGCGGCACGCGGGATCCTCCCAGTCTGGGGCACGAACCCGTGTCCCCTGCATCGGCAGGTGGACTCTCAACCACTGCGCCACCAGGGAAGCCCTGCTCTTGTATTTTAATCAAGATGAACTTGAAAGGTGAACAGTATAAGTGGGAGAAATTATTTATAATTTAGTAATAAAAGTTTATGTCTAACACTCCAAATTTCATACATCTGCTATGTGCTGGCCCTGAGATATAAAACAATTGAAGTTGCCTTTACATTTGGCCTTATATGAAAGGTCATAAATTAGAATGATAGCGTTCGTCTTCTTTCCTAGCTCACAAAATCTCCATATTAACATCTTCACCTCAGACATAAATGGTTACCCAGCCACAAAGAAAAGAGTTGTATTGGCCTTTTATGAATTATAGTTTATGTTGGAAATCTGTGGTCCATAAGGCTGCTGTTCATCTTGCAGTGGAGTGAATCTACTTCAGTGATCTAATTCTACCACAGTGAAACTAATTAAAACTGTACAGCCAGTTGAAATAAACAAATTACAGTCTATAAAAATTCAGGAATAGTTTAGATATCAGCAAATGATTTCCAAGGTATGTGGTTCTTTTCATTCTTAAAAATGCACATCTACATCTCTGAGGGATTTTCTCTGCTTGAATACTTGACACCACATTTATTTAAAATAAATTCAATTTTCAAAATGTTTCTTACTAACGTGATTTTAACTGATAATGTGAAAATTTTGATCTTTTCAACTACAAAAAAACACCACAATCCATTTCTATTATGACACATAACTAAATTCATTCCAAAATATTAATGAATTGGACCAGTGCTTTATGTTTAGACTTTCAAAAAATGTTTACAGCAAAAAAAAAAAAACCAACAGGTGTCCTTGATTTCCCAGGGTGGGTTATCAAATCCATATGCTTTTTTGATGTAAATGTTTCTTTCACCAGCACTGTGGTGTAGTTAAAATACAGCATATTATAAACTAGCAGGGTCAAGTTCAAGAACAACTTCAGAATCTCAGGCCTTCAATACAGGGAGAAAGCAAAAATTTAAGAGCGGAAGCTACCTCTCTGTAACTTTTAGCATTAGAAGCTGTTTTTCCCAGTTCTGGATTAGTGAACATAATACAGCTGGAAATTACCAATATGGTAGCATAAACTCTTTCCTTCCAATTTTGTTTTTCTTAAAACAAAAGAGAAAAAGTTGCCTTTTTCTCTCACTGAAGTTACTGCAATAAAAAACACATCTGTGGCTACCTAAAACTCTGAGTAGCAGACTGTCTAGTTCTTTCTGGTGCGACAAGACCTGCACCAACGTCTGGACACATTTCTAGAAGGTTACCCATAGGTAGAGGGTGATCAGCTGCCTCAAAAACACAACACTGTCCTCACTTCATAACATTCCCAAAAAAGAATTTGGGGAACTGACAGCCATCTTATAAATTGTAACTAGAGCAAAGAATAATACCCTCTTTCCCTGAGGGCCTTCTACAGACTCAACTGAGGAGAATCCTTTCTGCCTTTTTATTTATTTATTTATTTGGCTGTGTTGGGTCTTCATTGCTGCACGCAGGCTTCCTCTACTTGCGGCAAGTGGGGCTACTATTCCTTGCGGTGCACGGGCTTCTCGTTGCAGTAGCTTCCCTGTTGCAGAGCAAGGGCTCTAGGCACACGGGCTTGAGTAGTTGTGGTACGCAGGCTCAGTAGCTGTGGCGCAAGGATTTAGTTGCTCTGCGGCGTGTGGGATCTTCCCGGACCAGGGTTCGAACCGGTGTCCCCTGAATTGGCAGGCGGATTCTTAACCACTACGCCACCAGAAAAGTCCCTTTCTGCTTTTTGTTAGAAGGAGAAACAAGGCCTTCGGATTTATGCTGAAGAATTGAGACAAATAGGTCGCAGAGGACACAAAACATGGTGAGGACATCACAGCGTCCAATTTAGTCAAGAGCCAGGATGTATATTACAATTGCTGGATATACTCTTCTCACACCTGGTGGGGGAGATACTGAAAAATTAATGTAGGCATTTGCTAGATTAAGATCCATCCTAACATTATATCCAAATGACAACCTGTTCCCTTTTAAAGTTTTATGTCTTTGTTCAGTGCCTGGCAAAGAAAAGGTACTCCTAAATACACATGGATGAATAAATGTGACTACGTGGACACAGCCTCAGTTGGTCCCAGAGTAAGACCCTCTGAGAACCACAGCTTGAATAAATATTAAATAAAATATGAAAGAATATGAAGTTCCTTGATGTGAACTCTACAGGAATCAGAATTTCAACACTTCTTCAGCCTTATTCTCCCATCCCCAAATCACACAATTAGTTAATAAACATTTCTTCATCAATGATTAAGTACCTGAAATGGGTAATGGCTTCCGAATCTGACTTTCTGCATCCATTCCTCTTCAGGGGCAGCAAAGATCGCAGAACCTTCAATGAAGCTTACTTTTCACTTTCCTAACTGGTCAAAGACTACGCCAGTGCCTCCTTCAGCAAGTAAGTTACTTCCTAATTCCATGTGAAGGAAAACTAGAGTCTTACAGATGCCAACTGCCCCACCGCAAATAACTTAAAGAGGCTTTTCAAGAATAACTTACTGTGAGCAAAATTCAACAGTACACTCCTAAAAATTCAAAAATCAAGAGAAAAAAAGATTCTGGAGGAAATCTATTATAGAGAAAATTGATTGATCTTTCAAAATACAAAGGTAGATGACTTTTGTATTCTTAGAGTGTATGCATGTGTTTTTTAAACAATAATATTTCATTAGTCTCCACTAGCAAAGGAAGCCTTGGGTAAGCTCTGTGCATGGTCTCTCTCCAACATTGAAGTTCCTTCATTCCTAAACCTCTGGCAACTTGTCATTGGCCCAAGAGTGCTCACCTAACTTAGAGGTATTGATTGACAAGGTGTGAGGCTGTGAATTTCACACAAACCTGCACCAAGCACCATATTAGAAAGAGTGAAACTTTTCGCCAGGAAACAGCTGCTGGACAAAACTCGGGCAGGGATTAATTTTCGCCTTTGACCATTTGCAAGACTTATCCCAGTACTAAAGCTGAATATTTGCATCTGACAGGGATTTGCAAGGGTGGTTAAAAAGGTGGCAATCGTTAGGTAGGCCACCATAGCTCACCACCCCTCAGTCTGAGAGGGACCTGGCAAGTCAGATATGGTGCCACAGAACAAGAACGTCCACTGGAAGACACACTAGAAGCAAGGTTTCTGTAGAGAAGGGCGTGAGGAAGGGAAATAAGCCTCTAAGACGGCACCCTCAGCCTCCCATGTGAATAGTGAGTGCCAAGGGAAGAGCTGTCTGAAGAAAGTTGTTGTCTTTGACGTCTTCCCAAAGCTTCCTTGCCAAGATTCTCCTCCTTCTGGTCTCCTAGGCCATCCCCTGACAACACTGGAATTCTTATCGGACTGTTTCTCTCAAGTGTCCCCAGGAACTGAGTCTTGGCTCTGCGTTTGCACTTCTACCCTGTAAATGTTCCCCAAGGTAATTCCTGTGCTTTCGGTCTCTTCCCCAGGCTTTCAGCTGAACGTCGTCATAGCAAAGACCTTATAAACTCATTTTTGATAAAGTGATAATAGCAGATCCAATATGTGATTTTGCTCGTGTGCATTTGTAAGGTGGAGTTCTTTAATAGCTTAGAGTCATAAATCTCTTAGGAAGCGTTGGCATCAGTGCCAAGTGTGGGGACAGTGTGCAGGTATTTATAAGTGCAATGCTTTCCCAGACAAGCAGGAGATGAGCCCACTTGCCCAAAGACGCAGAGCAGCCTGACTGCCTAGCCCTCCTGTTGTATAGGGCTAAGAGTGGACCACATTAGACTCTGTCCATCTCATGCAAACCAAGGAATAAAACAGCACCTGATTGAAAAAAAAAAAGGAGGGGGTGGAGAGGAAGGACATGAAGGTGGCATGGAATATAATTTATTTAACTTGAACACTTTCAATATTTATAAGCCCAAAGATTTAAGCCTCTTATTCCATCCCTGAAAAATGAAAGGCTTCTACCCCCCAGTTAGAATAGTGGCAGCTGTCATGAAGGTGAGAGCTGCAAAGATGATCGAGATGAATGTGCCTGATTACTTCCAAGGAAGTCGATCCAGTTAAACCACAGAGATGATGCGTTATTCTCTATCAATACTGTTAGCATTTTATATCACACTTCAGATTTTAGTTACGCTCCATTAGTGAATCTGGATGTGGAAGCGCAGAAGGTCTTCCAGGAAGGGCGTGTGTCTTCTTAGCTCATGTCCGGTCCTGGCTAACAAACTTGCACTTCACCTCCTGTTCCAATACATCTCCATCCAAGCCAGAAGGTGATTCCAAGTCTGCAAAAACGAATGCTTTATCAAATATGTGTTTTTATTTAAGGTGGACCAAGAAGTGAGGGCAAATACGAATATTTAATGAGATGGGTTTGTTACTCTTCAAGAAAAAACACTGAGTGAAATGTAGTCATTCTTTTAAAAAAATTTATCTACTTTTTAAAAAACACAAATATGACATGTTTTCTGTAGATAAATACAGATGAAAAAGAGAAAACTCAAAATTTGCCTGTTATTTCACCACTTCTGAGCAAACCAGTGTGTGAGTACAGAGCTCCCCTGGGCCACTGCCATTGTCTGTGTCTCTCGCTCTCTCTTACTCCAGATGACACTCACTCTTCTATAACTTTTTTCTCATTTAATTAGACTTAGTGAAGATCTTTACATGTCAGTGAATATAAAATCGTTTTAATAACAGCATAATACTCATGCCACAATTTAGTTAATCCTGTCATTATTAAACAACTTTGTATTTTAAATTCTTTGCTACAATAACAACATATATTTAAATATGTGTGTGAGGTTTTCTGTGTTTTTTTTGAATGCTTATATATTTCCTTAGATAAATTCCCCAATGTAGAATCAGTATTTCCAAAGATTTGCGTGTTTTAAAGGATATTTTTCTACAGCTGTAGCCAGATGTGTCTCCAGGAAGACCAACTTATACTCCTCAAAAAATAAATGAGAGTGCCCAAAGATAGATGTTTTCCAAAATAATCTGACTCGTTTGTAAATTTCTGTTTATTTTCCTGCCTTCCCTTGTGGTGTATAAGCTCCTGGAAGACAGCGAGAATTCCTGGTTACTACTATGTCCCTAGCTCCTGGAACATGCCTAACCCTGCGTATGTCTAGCATTTGTAATTTTCTGTATTTGGGATTAAAAGAAACCAAATTGTATATGCTTCAGTCCCCTTTATAACCTGGACTTCTCCTACTAACACTTACTCTTTGCCAGGCACTCTTCTATGCATTTTATGAATATGAATTAATTTAACCCTCACACAGACCCTGTGAAGTTACTACAGCTGTCATCCCTGATTTGTAAACGAGTTGATGGAGGCTCAGAAAAATAATTTGCCCAATATCACACAGTTGTGGATCTGAGATTTGAACCCAGGCAGAGTCCATGATCTTTAACTACCTTGATTTCTTTTATTTTTTTATTATACTTTTTAAACTTTTATTGGAGTATAATTGCTTTACAATAGTGTGTTAGGTTCTGCTGTATAACAAAGTGAATCAGCTATATGTATCCATGTATCCCCATATCTCTTCCCTCTTGCATCTCCCTCCCACCCTCCCTATCCCACCACTCTAGGTGGTCACAAAGCACCGAGGTGATCTCCCTGTGCTATGTGGCTGCTTCCCACTAGCTATCTATTTTACATCTGGTAGTGTATATATGTCCATGCCACTCTCTCACTTCGTCCCAGCTTCCCCTCCCCACCCCCCATGTCCTCAAGTCCGTTCTCTACGTCTGCGTCTTTATTCCTGTCCTGTCCCTAGGTTCTTCGGAACCTTTTTTTTTTTTTTAGATCTCATACATATGTGTTAGCACACGGTATTTGCTTTTCTCTTTCTGACTTACTTCACTCTGTATGACAGACTCTAGGTCCATCCACCTCACTACAAATAACTCAATTTCGTTTCTTTTTATGGCTGAGTAATATTCCATTGTATATGTGTGACACATCGTCTTTTCCATTCATCTGTTGATGGACACTTAGGTTGTCCTGCCTATTGTAAACAGTGCTGCAATGAACATTGTGGTACATATGTTTTTTTTTTTTTTTGCGGTACATGGGCCTCTCACTTTGTGGCCTCTTCCATTGCAGAGCACAGGCTCCGGACGCGCAGGCTCAGCGGCCATGGCTCACGGGCCCAGCTGCTCCGCGGCATGTGGAATCCTCCTGGACTGGGGCACGAACCCGTGTCCCCTGCATCAGCAGGCAGACTCTCAACCACTGCGCCACCAGGGAAGCCCCATGTCTCTTTTTGAACTATGGTTTTCTCAGGGTATATGCCCAGTAGATTTCTTTTAAATTGCAGATACTAATCTGTGCACTGCAGTAGTCATGGGCCAAACAGCTAAGTTCTTTTCTGTTATCTATTGTTTTATAACAAATCACCCCAAAACCTAGTTATTTAAATCATAATCATTTTATCTCCCACAGTCTCTGTGGGTGAGAATTTGGGACAGACCTGGGTGTCCCTAGCTCAGGGTCTCCCTCAAGATTGCAGTCAGATGGTAGCTAGAGCTAGAACTACAGTGGACTTATGCAGCTGGGGATTAGCTAGGCACCTCTCTCTCTCTTTCTCCATTCATGTGGTCGTGAGTCCACTCTATAATGGTCTCTGAGCATGAGCTAATTGTGCTTCCTCCCAGCATGGCAGACAACTTACAAGGTGGTTAAAGACTTTTTGAGTGAGTGTTCCAGAAAACAAGGCTGAAGGCTTTTATGAACCAGCCTCAGAAGTCACAGAGTCAGTCCTGCCGTAGTCTATTGGTCAAAAGTCACAAAGCACCTCCACTTTTAAGGGAGACTCCTCCCCTCAGTGGGAGGTACGTCAAAGTCACATCGCAAGAACACATGGGATGGGAAATCTTGTTGCTGCCCTCTTTGAGTGATTTGTAGTGAGGTGGATGGACCTAGAGTCTGTCATACAGAGTGAAGTAAGTCAGAAAGAGAAAAACAAATACCATATGCTAACACACACGTATGGAATCTTAAAAAATGGTACTGATGAACTTAGTGCCAGGGCAGGAATAAAGACGCAGGACACGGTGGGGAAGGGGAAGCTGGAAGGAAGTGAGAGAGTAGCATTGACATATATACACCAGCAAATGTTAAATGGTTGGCTAGTGTGAAGCTTCTGCATAGCACAGGGAGATCAGCTCGGTGCTTTGTGACGAAGACCTAGAGGGGTGGGGTAGGGAGGGTGGGAGGGAAGTTCAAGAGGAAGGGGATATGGGGACATATGTATACATATAGCTGATTCACTTTTTTATACAGCAGAAACTAACACAACATTGTAAAGCAATTATACTCCAATAAAGATATTTTAAAAAAGTAAATTTTAAAAAAGGGAAATACAATTTGCCACATAACTAAAAATTTCTTTGCCCATAAAACGTGCTTTAAAACTCATAGGGCTGATAATGTGCGTGCTGATTCATTCTTGTTTGTCAGCAACCCACTCTTCTGATTGATGAAACATGCCTATAAAATGGCAAACTGGCAGAG
Organism: Monodon monoceros; assembly: GCF_005190385.1. Taxonomy (NCBI): domain Eukaryota; kingdom Metazoa; phylum Chordata; class Mammalia; order Artiodactyla; family Monodontidae; genus Monodon; species Monodon monoceros. The sequence goes on along the minus strand of NW_021703777.1, from coordinate 25,225,573 downwards.
TATATTTACAGAATGGAGGTATAGTTTGCGGCTCTGGACCAAAGAGAAATGACCAGACTTTATATAAATTGAGCTTGGGACCCTGACCTAATGTCCAGGATTTTAATGCAGAATTTCAACTAAATGGGAAAGGTATACTTTTTCTGCTTCTAAGAAATTATCCTTATTGCAAAACTGTTTTTTATTACATACACGAATTAGATTCAGTATAGCTGACTTTACTGTGCTGGGCTTTCTATATAGGGTCACCGGTGTCCAGGCAAGTGCTGGCCTCTGGCAGCAGGCCAGCAATAAAGGGCTGGGAGCAGAAGGGCGAAGGCAACTTGACCCCCTCCCCATGCAGTGATGCCCACTGCAACGGCCTGTCCCCTTTCAGCTGTGATTTCATTTACCAAACAAGGCTGATTTAGGAAGTCGTTAGGAGGCCCAAGTAGTGACAGCTAGAGATTTCAATCCTATTTACTTCTTGGCTGTAGGTAACAAAGTAAAAGTCCCCCCAAAGGAAACCAGCTTGGAGTGATTAAATCAGCCCTCCATGACGGCCTTGGGGATATTGGGTGCTTACGGTTGGTTTGTTTGTTTTATAAAGCCTGTCATTGATTTCAAACTGGTGGAGTCTGAGGACACTGCGTTTCTGCGTAGGTTAGTGTCTCTGGTTGATAAGTCACTACAGCCTGTCTGTGCTAAATTGTCCCACCTGTCCTGGACAAGTCCAAAACACTCTAGTGCGTGACTATGTTCAGTGGCACAAAGTAGCTTAGGCCCATTTTATGTGAGCTTGTGATTATGACTTCAAAAGAAACCAACAGCCAACATCTGTGGGTACAGACTGCCTGTAGCACAGCTAGGGAGAAAAGCGTCCCAGCCCCAAGCCAAACTCCGAGAAATTCCCAAAAGGCCAAGAGTCTTTCCCCCTCCTCTCCTTCAACAGAAGGATTATAAAGTAAGGGATCCCCTTAAATGCTCATTGGATGTGATGATGAGTGAAGGTTTGGCCTCCTTTTGAATTGGGACTGCCCCTTGGCACAAGGCACACTGCTATTGTTGGGAAGTTGTTAACTTTTGTAACATGGTCTAAATTTTCTAAGGGCGAGGGTGAAGAAATGACAGAACTTGCCCTTGAGAATTTTGCTGATAACTGAAAACATCACTTCGCTTCACTAGATAGTCGAGTGCCCCAAATTCCTTGACTTATGACATTGCCGGAACCAATTCTTTGCCGCTAGGAACTACAGAGCCTGTTCCCTGACTTAGTTTTATTTCTAGGCATTTGCAATCACTGACTAATCTCACCTAGATTTCCTCCTCTACCGAGAAAGCCATAGAGCAGGCCCCAGCAAGCAAGGCCGGTGTTGAGACACACTACACAGAACACAGCAAACAGAGGATGTCTGGGCTTCAGCCACTTCCCTGGAGGTTTTCTTTTTTGTTCGTGGTAATTGGATAGCTTTTCTCATATCCAAGCCTTTCCTGGGCTTGTTGAGTCTGGTTATTTTCATTTGAATTAATCCATAGAAAGTCACCAGTCATAGGGCCTAGACTTACTGAATTACAGATAAACACATCCATAAAATCATTTCACAGCTTACCTTGGAAAGTGATAATGTACAGTCCACAGCATTGTGTCAAAAGCAAGAAAGGGAGCATTGTGGCATTTCTATTCATTTGTCAGTGGGATGAATATAGAGATATTGATATTTTAGCCTTTTATGAATGAAAGAGGAGTTAATTCCAACCTATGAAAAGTTTTTGATTTGTCAGCTTTGAGAAGCTGAGTTCTCTGAGTCTTTATGAATCCACAGAGTAGCTGACAGCCAAACACAGCTGTGCCACTTTTTTTTCACTAATGGGATGCCCTGAATAACCCGGCATTGATCTTAATGGTCACTTCTGCAGAGAGAAGTAATAGTATCTGAAATCTAAGGTCCTCTTCACGAGCTACCAAGTAAGAATAAACTTCGGAGATGAACCTAAAAACCAAATTGAGAATCATTAGTTTGCTTCACAGACAGCTGATCAAACCCCACTCCTGAATGCAGCGGTGTTTGAGAGTTTAATTTAGGTCTTTGATTGTAAGACCTTCCAGGAAATGCAAATGTCCCTGCCTGGAAAGTGTTAATTTGGAACCTGAAGCCTCACAGAGGCAAAGGTTTATACTGTAGTTTCCTCAACCATTTTTCTCTATTTTATGTGTTTAGGTAGAAAGGAAACCCCACCTTCCACGGATAATGCTCCCTAAACTCACTTTTGTCAACTGAAAAAAAAAAAGCACAACATAAGAGTTGTGAGTTAAGTTGTTTCTTTTTTCCTTTTTTTTTTTTTTTTTTTTGCGGAGCACAGGCTCCGGACGCGCAGGCTCAGCAGCATGTGGGATCTTCCCGGACCGGGGCACGAACCCGTGTTCCCTGCATCGGCAGGCGGACTCCCAACCACTGCGCCACCAGGGAAGCCCGTGAGTTAAGTTTTATTGGGGAAAAAATGAGGACAATAGCCCAGGAGACAACATCCCAGATAGCTCTGAGAAACCGCTCCAGAGAGGCAGGGGGGAAGGTCAGTAAAGATGTGATTTTGGTGAAGGGGGAGCACATGCAATCAAGCACATATATTTTGCAGGTTTCTGCCAGTCTCGTGAAGGTTACTGCGAGTCACGAGGTGCAGACGTCACCATGAAGGGTTTTAGTGCTTTTCTATGTACAAGGAGATTGCAAGAATCGGGCTCATAAAATCTTCTCTTGAAAATATCTAACTATCTAAAGACCTGTTCTACCAGTTTTTCCCAGAGCACAGAGGGCCTCCTTCCTGCTCTCCACCCTGAGCTCCTTCCAGGGGGTGTTGAAGGTCAGCAGCTGCAGCGGTCCATGAGTTAATCGTTGTAGAGGTAGATGGCAAGTGCCAGTCTGTAGTTGGCACCATCTTTTTCCCTGTGTTGGAGAGAGGCCATCGTCAAATAAGTTCTATGAGCAAAAGATGATTTGGCAAGTCTCTAAAAATGTTAAGGAAAAGCTGAAGTCCAACACAATGGCTACTTCATTTGTGAATTACAAGTGACTGGTGGGTTGAGTGTTCTTTGGTCACTTTCTAGACGGGACAACAAAAAATGAAGGGCTAAAATCATTGAAGACGTCTAATGATTTACTCTAAGAGTAAGTGTGAAAAGCATGCATTAATAAATCTTACTCCAGCTATATATCCTATCTGAGCTATGCCAGCCCGCTTTCTAAGCCTGAATTTTTAAAACTTAAAAAAAAAAAAACACGGGGGGAGCTATCTTTTCCAAATGTGCTCCTATAACACTCAGTTAAGAAAATGTATATTTATTTTTTAAAGTAATGTCATTACCAGAAGGCTTACCTTTTTCCCTTTGACAGGAAAACAGAGTGCTTATCTTTGTATTTTCATAATGAAAACTCCCCAAGCTCAGGCAACTCTGGCAGATTTACAACCTTTGAGCAAGAGAGCTGACAGGCATTTTAATATGAAAGGAGATATGATGTCTTTAGTGTACAGTGATGTCACTTCTAATGAGGGAGAAGCCGCTTTCTGCAGTACCATCACCATAACAAGGCCGACCTGGCTGCTTCCTAGGAGACCTTCTCACCTAGAGAAAGGTCACAAATAAGACAGAAGGAAGGGACTTTCCAGATTTAGGTGGAAGGGCGCCCTGCGAGGTCCTGGGCACAAGTCTATTGTGAGTGTGCTTTAGCTACCAGAAGTTGAACTGTCTAGACAGAGCTGACCTTGAGAAGGGAAAAGGTAAGTCCTAATACTGAAAGGGTAATGAAAATCCTCCGGGGAGGATTTCAATGAAAGCTGCATTGCCTGTTGACCATTTCCTCTCCCTGCTCTCCTACCTGGAAGAGGTCTCATCACTTGAAAATGATATTGACAGCCCCTCTGTCATTAAGAGGGTGCGTGATTATTGTGCCTGGAGAAACGACAGTAAACAAATGCTAGAAACTCGCAATCTTTTTGTTTGCAAATGAGGCCTTAAAGGTATAGCATTTGGTGTAGAAAATACTGGTTCTGGTTTTGAAAAGAGCATTGCATTCTCAGAGGCAGATATCCAGATGTCCTTGTCCTAAGTCCTCTAATTAACACTGCTACCCACTCCTAACTGAGCAGGAAGGATTTTTATCAAATCATCTGAGAACTGCAATGTTGCTAAATCCAGTGTACCTGGGAAAGGGGAGAAAGGGCCTCCTGCAAGCTACTTCCCCGTGAAATTCTAAAAGCACCCTCCATCACATCAGAGAAAAGTCTGTTGCGGCTTAGCAAGGAAAACCCTAATACTGTATTCCAAAACCAGAGGGGCTGTCACTATTCAAATAAACCTTCATTCATTAAGCAAAATTTCTGGAAGTCCGAGGGTTAACTTAAGCACTTAGGAGGTTTTGCCAGCTCAGAGGATAGCCGAGCATTTAAACTTTGCCAGCACAATTAAACGTACTTCTCTTTAATTAAATGGAGGCACATTCAGCCATCTACACACTCAAAATTAAGTATCAAAGATTTATCGTGTAAAGGAGCCAAACAGTAAAGGCAAGGGTTAGAAAGGACCAATATCACAAAGGGCTATAAATTTTTTTAATATGTTATTATCTAATTAATTTTACTGCAGTGAAACAGTGGTTATGAGCCTGAGCAGGCAGTCCTGGGCTGTATTCTGTCTCTGCCACTTACAAGTTATACGATTTGGAAAAGTTACCTGATTTCTTTAGCCCTCAGTTTCATTATATGTGAAATGGGAATAATTGTTTTACTACCTCACAGTATCTGTGAGAATTAATTGAGATAATCACTGAAACCCACTTACCGCCATGCCTAAAGCATGGTTAAACACTCACGGGAGTGCATAGGAGTTTGGGATTGACATGTACACACTATTATATTTAAAATAGATAACCAGAAAGGACCTACTGTATAGCACAGGGAACTCTGCTCAATATTCTGTAATAACCTAAATGGGAAAAGAATTTGAAAAAGAATAGGTACATGTGTATGTATAAATGAGTCAGTTTGCTGTACACCTGACACTAACACAACATTGTTAATCAACTATACTCCAGAAAAAATAAATGATAGCCCCTATTACCACTATTATTATTATTAAAATAATTAAATTAAATATTAATTTAATTTTAATAAATTTTATTTAATTGTTAGATATTTAAGTTAAATTATTAAAATAAGATACTTGTCCTAAGTAAAAAAGATACATATAATAAGATATTGATCTTAATTAAAATGAGATAAATATCCATATTAGTCATGTGTCTTGCACTAAGATCTCATTTCTAATACTTCAGAATATATAAAATTACCTTATGTATATAGTTTGTAATGGAAATTTTTTCTTCACGGTTGCTCAAAGGATCATACTTCAAGCTCTAAAGGACTACATGTGGCCCTAGGTCCATGGGCTACTGATCCTTGAAAGATGACTTTGACATAAAAATGTGTACCTATTCAAATATTAATGGCGACTACTACCCCACACGCCTGCCCTTCCACCCCCAGGCTACTACAACCCAGTGGTTCTCAAACTCTGATGTGCACAAGAGAATCAAGGGAGCACGTTATTAATGTAGACATGCCGGTTTGGTAAACTTGGACAGAAGCCCAGGCATGTGCGATTTTAGTAGGTAGACCATTGATTCTGAGGCAGATGGTATATAGAGGTCCTAATAGCTCACTGGAGGATGATGCCCTTGCCCCCACATGTCAAGGATTAGAGGATGGACCTTTGGAAGGATATGTAGTTTCCCTTCTCTTTCTTGGTAAGATTGGTATTGCCTTCTGCTTAGGAGGTACCTTCAGATCCAGAGGCTTGAAGGGGGCCAGGTGAGGGTCGAGAGAGAAGAGACAAGGCAAATTTCTCAGGCCACCTCTTTCCTGTTTTTTAAGGGCAAGGGATGAATGGCTTCTTGATGTCTTGCTGGAGTAGGAGAGGAAATGAGGACATGACTGGAATCTTGGCACAATATTCACGGCTGTGCATATGGCTGGAACATCTTTTGTTGTTGTCTCTTAGTTTCTAAGTGTGACAGGAGGTAGTGGGTGAGATTTTGGATTCAGTCGAGGCATGGGAACCAAACAATATCCTTGAAATATAGGCAGCAAGGTCATAATATACTAGAGGGGCTCCTAAACTTGGACCCTGGCTCACTCAGGCAGAGCGCAAGACCTCATGGCACACATACCATGCCAGATCTTACCTTTCATGTGTTATTAGTTCCATTTTCTGTTTTTCCTCATCTGCGTATGTTTATACACACACAGGAAGAATTTCACAGTATTGCCAGGCGTGGGAGGCAGGCTTATTAGTAAAATATTGAGTCAAAACTTTCATTAAACTTTATTAACATAAATAAAGCGGAAGTTATCATACCTAGCCACAAAACAAACAAACAAAAACCACTGAGCAAATGGAAAATCAACAACTGTTCTTACATCCGTCAGAGAACTGAGGTCACAGGCAAACCTCTGCCCCCAAAGTTGGAGAAGCAGAAAGGTGGCTACAGAGTCACAGCTTCCCAGAGCAGAGAGCTCTGCAAAACCAGAGCAGGGGGCAGGAAGCCTAAACTGTAAGTAGATAATTGCTGGCAGTTCAGTGTGGACAAGTCTGAGAGTTAAAAATGCCAGGGTTTCCCAGTCTTAGGTGGTCTCCACACTTTGGTGGGCTTTACCTCCAGAATCCTGAACCAGTTCTCACAGTGAAGAGTAGAGAAAAATCCCCTTGTGCTTCTACCATGGAGAGGGCAAATGTAGCCATTTCGAAACAGCCCAGAACTCCCTGTTCTTAGTAAGTCCTGCCCTCAAGGAAAATATTTTACAAAAGCCTAACCAACATGGCTTTTACCAGAGCCTAATGACCTAGGAGTAGGGAAATACCCAATGTCAGTCCCATCTAGCCTTCCTGTCTCATCTAAGAGGGAGAAAATAAAAACCTGAGAAGCCCCTGTGAAGGTCACAGCCCAGGGGCATGGGCTCATTAAAAGACTAAGACCTAATCCTAGGACCATAGAATGCTTTTCCTTCCCCCACATCTTACCAACACATAAGTAGGGCTCCGGCATAATATCAGGGGATTACGACTGAAATAACTGCACACTTCAGACTTTATTTAAGAAGAAGTCTCTAGGAAAACACAGAGGGGAAAGCAACAAAGCCACCAGAGGAAATTTTATCCCCGGATACCTACAGCTATAGCAAACAGTAAACATAGCCTAACTCCTAGCCAGCTAAACATAAAACTTTATACTAAAGGTCTATTTACTTTAGTCCTTTTTATCCAGTAAATTATGTTCTTCTTTAAACAAAAAAATTACAAGGTATACTAAAAGACAAAAAACACACCCTGAAGAGACAGAGCAAGCTTCAGGTCTACACTCAGATATAACAGAGACTTTGTTTGTTTGTTTGAAAAGAGGTACTAGATGTATTTATTTATTTTATTATTTTTTAAAGATTGATTTATTTATTTGGCTGTGTTAGGTCTTCATTGTTGCGCCCGAGCTTTCTCTAGTTGTGGAGAGCGGGGGCTACTCTTCGTTGTGGTGCGTGGGCTTCTCATTGCGGTGGCTTCTCTTGTTGCAAAGCATGGGATCTAGGCACGCGGGCTTCAGTAGTTGTGGCATGCAGGCTCAGTAGTTGTGGCGCACAGGCTTAGTTGCTCCACGGCATGTGGGATCTTCCTGGACCGGGGATCGAACCCGTGTCCCCTGAATTGGCAGGCGGATTCTTAACCACTGCGCCACCAGGGAAGCCCCTGGCAGAGACTTTGGAATTAGCAGATTAGTAATCTTAAACAACATAATTAATATGCTAAGGGCTCTAATGGAAAAGTGGACAACGTACAAGAAGAGACCGGTAATATAAGCAGAGAGATGGACATTCTAAGAAAGAATCAAAACGAAATGTTACAAATCAAAAACGCTGTGACAGATATGAAGAATGCCTTTGATTGGCTTAGCAATAGATGGGACACAGCCAAGGAAGGAATCAGTGAGCTTGATACTTGAGTCAATAGAAACTTCTAAAACTGAAATACAAAAAGGAAAAATAGTGAAAAAGATAGAGCAGAATATCTAAGAACTGTGGGACAATTACAAAAGGTATAAATGCCAAGCATTAGTCACCATGGTGAAAGGAGGATAAAACTCTCCTGACCTCACATGTCCTTGAGGCAACATAGGACAGATTCTCTCCTGGACTGTCATTGCCCCTTGCTCACATGTCCCAGTAGAAGGAGAAGTAAATAATTCGATTGGTGAGTTTGGGAGAAGGAATTAAGTATCTCTGACAATACCACTTCTTTCTGTGTTCTACACTTCTCTACCATGAAAAAGGTGGCCTGTCTCAACTGGCAATACCATATTTTTCCACTTCTGCCTTTTATTGGATGGGTAGATTTTATTCTGATAGAAATATTCAGAAACTTTTTTAAAAAATATTTATTTATTTGCCTGTGCCAGGTCTTAGTTGTGGCACTTGGGATCTCCATTGCCCCTTGCAGGATCCTTAGTTGTGGCATGAGGGATCGTAGTTGCGGCATGCAAACTCTTAGATGCAGCATGTGAGATCTAGTTCCCTGACCAGGGATCGAACCCAGGCCTCCTGCATTGGGAGCATGGAGTCTTAGCCACTGGGGACAGGGAAGTCCCCAGAAACTTATTTTTGTTGCAACTTGTTTGTTGCATGAGTTTCCTAGAAAATAGAACCTGAGATGAAACCTACAGGCTAACTTTTACTGGGAAGGGGTGCAATCCCATGGCAACTGGAATGAGGGAAAACGTGTGAGGAAGGGAAGAAAGGAGAACCAATATAAAGTGGTAGGTGTATCACTAAGCTGGCCATGGCGTTACAAAAAAATTAAAACATAGCCAATTACCTTGTCACATGTCACAAACCGTGTGGAACCACTGTCTCAGAAAAGTTCTTTGGTGGGAGAAGGGAGAAAAATTATTTACTAGTTCATCCCCCTCCCATTCTGTATACTGTCTCGCATTGGTCAAAGTTTGCTCCAGGGCTTCCCTGGTGGCGCAGTGGTTGAGAGTCCGCCTGCCGATGCAGGGGACACGGGTTCTTGCCCTGGTCCGGGAGGATCCCACATGCCGCGGAGTTGCTGGGCCCGTGGGCCATGGCCGCTGAGCCTGTGCGTCCGGAGCCTGTGCTCCGCAATGGGAGAGGCCGCAACAGTGCAAGGCCCGTGTACCGCAAAAAAAAAAAAAAAAAAGTTTGCTCCAGATGGCATGTACTCCCTAACACTTGGAGGTTGTATCACCCACACTTCCAGGCAACTGACGGGGAAGTCAGATCCCACGCCCACGGGGTGAGAAGAGCTAGATCCTCAGCAAGTCCTATTAGTTTAGTTCTAGGGACCAAGGCTGTTATGGCTTTCATTGTGACGCTCATGACAGAGGTAGTGTCAGAGCCTTAGAGGCGTGGCGGCTGAGGCAGAGACACCACATCTGGTACAGTAGCTGTGCTCAGCTCTATCACTTGTTAAATCTGCAGTAGTTCACTGTCATGCCCTATGATCTCTCTGATTTTCACAGAAGCCAGAGAGTTGACTCAAAAGAGAATGTTATGAGAACCCCTCCATCTTTAATGATGGTGCTCATCTCTGTCATTCTTCAAGGACTGTGGTATTACTCCTGCAAATGACAGGGGATAAGGGAGTTTCAGGGGCTTACACATAGCCAGTGGTTCTCAATCAGGGGCGATTTTGCCCTCCTAGGGGATATTTGGCAATGTCTGGAAATGGTTTTGGTTGTCACAACCTACGTCTCACTGGCATCTAATGGGGAGAGGACAGAGATTCTATTAAATATCCTACAATGCCCAGGAAATACCACACAGCAAAGAATCATCTGGTTCTAAATGGCAGTAGTGCTGAGTTTAACCGTTCCTACCACAGTCACGCTAATTCACAGGACAGGTCATTGATTTGAGGATGCTGCCAGAGCTAAGTACATCTGTCTTGATTATACATTCAGAACCAGGGAAATAATCACAAAGCGGGTATCCAAAACCACTGAACCCACCATTAGATGGACTTGGTCTCCGTAAGCCTCTGTTTTAACCAGAGGACTGTGTTAGTGATTCAAGTCTCCTGATATCAGGATCATCTCATGCACTGTAGCTAATGGCCCTTGAAAAGTCTAGGTTTGACCCTTTCCCCAGCGTATAGTTACCCGGGCAAATTGCCTCGGTTCCCTCCGGGGAAGGATCAAGTAAGTATATATACTTGTATATACTTTCAGTGGCATTAGAGGGTCCTTCCTCAAGGGGATCCAGCATCTCCTTCAATCAATGGGCTCTGGGTTTGTTAACTGACTTAGACCTAGAAACTCAATGATGGAGTACAGTTTACCCTCGTGGAAGGCAAGGATATCCTTCTGCTCAATAATTACTGATTTTTTAAAGTATTCAAATTAAGCAACACCCTAGTCAGCTTCCCAATGCCATATATCCCTGAAAGTAGGCACTTCTAACAACAGTCTATTGAGGGCAATGTTCCAGTTTTCTATTGCTATATAACAAGCTACCCGAGAACCTAGTGGCCTAAAATAATCATTTTATTCTGCCCTGATTTTGTGAGGAACCTGGGAAGGATGGGAATGAGTGATCCATCTCTGATCCACGTGGCATCAGCTCTGGTGGTTGGGATAGATGATCCACTATCAAGATGGCGTCCCCACTCACATGGTCTGGGATAGCTGGTAATTGATGCTAGCTCTTGGCTGGGAGCTCAGCTGGGCTACATGGATCCTCCATGTGGATTCTCCAGCATGGATTCTCCATGTGGATTCTCCAGC
>NW_021703777.1:24958222-25214743 GCF_005190385.1 Monodon monoceros | reverse complement strand
AGCATGGATTCTCCATGTGGATTCTCCAGCATGGATTCTCCATGTGGTTTGGGCTTCTCTCAGCATTATGGTTCCAGGAGAACCAGGCAGAAATTGCAAGACGAAGTCCAAGAATGCTGCTTCAACTACATTCTATTAATCAGGCAAGTCCCTAAGACCAGTGTAGATTCAAGGGGAGGGGAAATGAAACTCTACTTCTCAATGGAAAGCATAACAAGAATATGCCGCCATCTGTAACCTACCACAGGCCACAGGCGGGGAAGAGGGACAGCAAATATAAGCTGGTACATGACTGACCTGGCCAGGGTTATACAAGAAAATACAGCCAGTTATTTGAACATTTCAGTCTCCAGATAGGATGTTTGGAGAAAACCACCTCAGAACAGTCTATTGGGAAGAAAGAAGACTTTATCTGCTAGTTCCTCACCCCCATGTTGTCTGTTGTCTTTCACTGTCAAAGTTTGCCCTATGAATTGGCAACCCATAAACTCCCAGGTGGCTGCTGGGGAAGCCATATTTCATAATCCACTGTGTGGCCCTTCATCTGAGTCCAGAAGTAAGTGGGATGATCCAGAACCTCCAGCCCTTGGTGGTAAAGCTGCTGTAGCTCTTGCAGTGGTAGGCAGTCTGGGGCACTCTATAGCCAGGGGGGCAAGATAACAAGTGGTGTTAGAAACTGGTGCTGCTTAACTTAGGTGACAGTGGTGGTGGGCAAGGCTCTCCAATGAGGGCAGGTGAGGCTGTGAGTCTGGGGACATGCGTAAACCTGGTCCATTGCACACATCAAAACATTGCCACTGAATGCAGCTTTCATAAGTAATAAAGCAGGTATTTTTATAACCATCTAAGGTCTCTCGTGGTTGATTTAGAACCATCTGTGCCTCTCTCAATTGGTTCCAAACTTGGGAGAGGTAGTTGGATATTTTCTGTTGCCTCTCCAGATCTCCTACCCATGTTTATCCAAATGTCTGAGCTCTGGAAGGCTGCCTATATAGACCATATCTAGAGGTTCCCCAGTTTTCTAGCTTCTAGTTGGTTTAGCCAATGCGATACACCAAGAGATCAGAGGATAAGACCGGAGTAATGTTGCCACTGTTGGCTGTGTCCCTTTAACAAAGAGCACAGCTCCTATCAAACAATCTTCTCCTGCGGCAACTCTCAAATAGTTCCAAAACCACCTTCTCCCTTGCCCTATCTGGTCCAGGAGCTCACCTCTGCTGCTGACCCTAGGATACCCACCACCCCTTGTAGGTTTCCTTTAACACAGCCCACACATTTGTAGAGTGTCCTTTTTAAAATTCTCTTTAATTACAGGTTTGTGTGTGCCTTCTGTTTCCTATTGGGATTCTAACTAATACAGGTGGGGACAGGAATGTAATTAATTATCACCCCTAGATCCAGAAAAGTAAGCCCTATTAACTGTTAGTAGATTACTAGTAAACACTCTTCAGTCATATTTAAAAATAAAAGTTTTGGGCTTCCCTGGTGGCGCAGTGGTTGAGAGTACACCTGCTGATGCAGGGGACGTGGGTTCGTGCCCCGGTCCGGGAAGATCCCACATGCCGTGGAGCGGCTGGGCCCGTGAGCCATGACCACTGAGCCTGCGTGTCCGGAGCCTGTGCTCCGCAACGGGAGAGGCCACAACAGAGAGAAGCCCGCGTACCGCAAAAAAAAAATAATAATAAAATAAAAATAAAAGTTTTACTATTGGCTCATTGTGCTCCTGTAAGTAGAAAATAAAGGACTTCAGTTTTTTAATCAGTCTGAGGCTCATCAGGAGAGCCCCCAGGGCTCAACCAGACTATTACTGGGATGGAGTGACGTGCCAACGCATTCTCAGGGGAAATAGATGAAGCTCTCATTTCCTACCATCTGCCAGGGAAGAATTGGAAGTAAAGAGGTAATGAAAACAGGTAATTTACTCTTTTGGGGAAATTTGGCAAGTCCCAACGTTGACTTTATTAAGGCAAAAGGAACATTACTAAGTGGCAAATATCCATGAATACTTTTATCTGAATATAATTCAACCGATTATAACTTTAGAGCTGTGAGTTCAATCAGTGGCTACTGGACACATGTGGCTATTTAAAAGTGAATTCACTAAAATTAAATAAAATTTAAAATTCAGCTTCTCAGTCACCCTAACCACACTGTAAGTGCTCAACTGTCCCAGTGGCTAGGGCTACAGTATTGACAGCACATATATAGAACTTTCCCATCTTTGCAGAACGTTCTATGGATAACTTTGCTCTTAAGAACTAAGCCCCAAAAATGTTACGTTTTTTTAAACTACCATGTTTATTAAACTTTGGGGGCACTCAATAATCACATGCCTGAGAACTCTATTAAGTGTGTGTCATGTTATATGGAGAAGTAAAAAGAGTTCTGGGTTGTGATCTTTTTGAGAAGACTTTGACTTACTTCAGAAATTTTTTTTTTTTTCGGTATGCGGGCCTCTCACTGTTGTGGCCTCTCCCGTTGCGGAGCACAGGCTCCGGACGCGCAGGCTCAGCGGTCATGGCTCACAGGACTAGCCACTCCGTGGCATGTGGGATCTTCCCGGACCGGGGCACGAACCCGTGTCCCCTGCATCGGCAGGCGGACTCTCAACCACTGTGCCACCAGGGAAGCCCTTTCAGAAATTTTTAAAGTATGTGCTTTAAATTTTGTTAAACTTATTAAACAGAATAGTGAAAAAAGATAGTCGCCCTAATTGAATGAACTATGTCTGCTTTTTTCTCCTCAGATATTGGGATCAGCATTATAGCAATTTGTTTTAAAATTAATTCTTGGGATAAAGATAAAAATCTTAAAAGCCATGTATAATATTTTCAGGATTACTTCTGTTTTACCATATTGAAAAGGAAAGTACTTTTAAAATAAAAACTTGAAAATAAATAAGTAAAGACATATACCTACCCCCTCCAAGTAAGGTAAAGAAAAACGAACATTTTAGGTACTTAGACCTGACATCTATTTGAGAAAAAAAAAAGGCAAAGTTAATCATTAAGCATTCCAGCCATAATAAGACCACTTATAAAGAAAAAAAGGGGGGGGGGGGAAATCCGTGCAGAAATGGTAAAATATCTAGGATATTAGAATGGGTTGAGTATACAAATAAATCCAAATAAATAGTAAGCATAGCTTAGATAAGAGGTCTTTAAATTATTTTATTCTGCATATCAGTATGCATCCTTTATATATTTTGAGATTAAGCCAGTTTGCAATTTTTACTTTTAAACTCTCAGACAGAGTAGCCAGGGTTTTCTTAGAAGGGTTGTCATCATGGTTGGGTTGTACTACCTTCTCATGGAAAGTATGTTGAACGCCAGACCACACGGATGAGCACGGAAAGCACGCTATTGACTAGTTCAAATTGACATGCTGTTCTTCTGGGAGAAAAACAAAACTGAGGGAAAAGAGGTAAATTGAGGTCATCTTGGATATAAGTAGACTAAGATCGGTCAGTCTGGTAAGCTGCCAAGATTTTCAAATAATTTTTTTAAAACCACACTTTTTTACTTATTATAAAAATAATTCATATTCATTGTAGACATGTTAGGAAACACAATTAAGCAGATAGAGGAATATGAAAATGACCAATTTATTCTCCCTAGGGATAAACTCGATTAATAGTTTGGGATGTATTCTTCCAGAATTTGTGTTTCCTTGTATAGAAAAATATACTAGTGTCAGCACTTGAGCGTGTCAAGGTGAAACTTTTAATTTGCAACCTGCTCTTTTCTGTATTACAACATCTTGTATCTCTAGAAGTTTTTAGAAGTCTTTTTTTTTTTTAAAGAGCAGTCAGAATTTTTCTGATCTGTGAGGAAGTCCACCGTAGTAGTATTAAGTATTCCATTTTCCCAAGTCAATCAAACACTGATTCAGACTATTTGATGTAATGATTCCCTAAAAAGTCAACTCTCAATTTTCCATGGTCAGAAACAAATGACTAAAAATAATAATAATAATAATTAGACATCAATAATGCTCTCTACTTTTCTGCTTCCCAAACCTCACTTGAATACTGTCGACGCCTTTTCAAATCCAACAGAGACATATTTGCATCTCCAAGGAAGATAGAGGATTTTTCTTTAAATTACTCAGGAGGAACAAAGAAAACTTTAGCCCTTCAACTTAAATTAAATGTGCAACACCATCCACGATGAGAGTTGTGACATTACCTGGAGTCAGAAAGAAGCCACTCGTGGGTGTCGACCACAAGTCATGTCATCACTTTGTGTTTGGAGACGGTCTTTCCAGAGGCAGTGGAAGCAGTGAGGTTACTGTTACAGATAAAGGGAAAATGGAGGGCAGAGGGGAAGCAGGAGCAGCTTGGGTGGAGACAGGGGCACACAGGACAGTCTGAGAAGGTAGATTCAACAGACCTAAGTAAGTAAACTAGCAAATGGTGAGCCACGAGGGGAGAGAAAGAGTCTGCGTGGCCTTGCAAGTCTTGTTTTTTGTTTTCATTTTTTCTTTTTTTTTGGACAACGCAGGTACCGACTATGAAAAAAAGACAAGGATTATAGGAGAAAAGGAACATAAGAGGAGACACTTTGGCTCAGGCAAAATAATGACATTATTTTTTGTTGTTGTTTGGCCATGCCATGTGGCATGAGGGATCTTAGTTCCCCAACCAGGGATAGAACCCTTGCCCCCTGCATTGGCAGCACAGAGTCTTGACCACCAGGGAAGTCCCAAAATAATGTCAGTTTTGATCATTTTAACTTTGAATTGCATGGGACATCTAAGTGTAACATACAGTAAGCAATTGGAAGCATCATTCTGAAACTTAGGGTGCTGGGCTCAGAATGCAGATTCAGGGCCATGTTTCCCTGTTACTGCAGGACTTCTCAGAGCCTTTAGTTTCACAATACGGATTGCAATTCTCCAAGAACAAGAGGTCTCTAGCTAGCATTTCTCAACCTTATTTATACATGGAATCTAGTGTTCCTTGGAACATCATTTTGGAGACACTAGCGTCGCTGAAGGATGGATATAGATCAGATCCCCAAAGAGAAAATGTTGCATGGGAAGAAAAGAGGGCTGAAGATGAAACATGGGAAACTCTAGGCATGTCATGTTCCAAAAGTTTAAAGAGAACAAACAGTGCCTTATTTTGATTCCTTATTTTAATTTTCTGTCCCAACGAAAGCTATATGTTGCCTCAGAACAAATAAAATCATGTCTTAAGTTTCACCATTTACTTAGGCATATTATGTGCTTTTCACAGTTCTATGTCTGTTCACACATTTATAAAATTTCTTTTAACTCTTAAAAACTGTACCTCAAATTTAGATGGATACTGGAGAATATCAACATTTAAAAGGGGTCCAGCAGAAGAAGAGGCTGGCAAGAGACTTATGAGAAGGGACCCCAGCAGTCAGGAGGAAGGTCTTGCTTGGAAGCTGTGATGGTTAATCTTAAGTCAACTTGGCGAGGCTGTGGTGCCCTGTTATTTGGTCAAACACTAGTCTAGATGTTGCCATGAATGTATTCTGTAGATGTGATTAATCTTTACAAACTTAAGCAAAGGAGATCACCCTGGATAATATGGATAGACCTCATTCAATCAGTTGGAGGCCTTCCTTAAAAGGAAAGACCAAGGTTTCCTGAATAAGAAGACTAACAGAAATCCTGCCTGAGTTTCCAGTCTGCTGACCTGTCCTACAAATTTCAGATTTGCCGACCTCCACAGTCCTGTGAGCCAATTCCTTAAAATAAACCCCTCCCTCCCTCCTCCCTCCCTGACTGATGTGGAAGCTGAGCGAGGAGAATATTTCAAAGAGGCCATGACGGGCTTCCCTGGTGGCGCAGTGGTTGAGAGTCCGCCTGCCGATGCAGGGGACACGAGTTCGTGCCCCGGTCCGGGAAGATCCCACGTGCCGCGGAGCGGCTGGGCCCGTGAGCCATGGCCACTGAGCCTGCACGTCCGGAGCCTGTGGTCCGCAACGGGAGAGGCCACAACAGTGAGAGGCCCGCGTATCGCAAAAAAAAAAAGAGGCCATTACCCACACTATCCAACTGTCCGATGCCCTAAGGGGTCGAGATAAGGAGCAAAAGAAATGTCATCAAATTGAATGGACATTTAAACTCTCCCTACAGTATTTTATTATTTTTAGAAGTTCCGAATAGCTGCTTTTCATTTTTTTAAATTGGGGTATAACTGCTTTATAATGTTGTGTTAGTTTCTGCCGTACAACAAAGTGAATCAGCTATATGTATACGTATATCCCCCTCCCTCTCAGACCTCCCTCCCACCACCACCCCATCCCACCCCTCTAGGTCACCACAGAGCACCGAGCTGAGCTCCCTGCACTACACAGCAGGTTCCCACTAGCTGTCTGTTGTACACATGGTAGTGTGTATATGTCAATCCCAATCTCCCAATTCATCCCATCCTCCCTTCCCCCAACCCGTGTCCCCATGTCCATTCTATATATCTGCGTCTCTATTCCTGCCCTGCAAATAGGTTCATCTGTACCATTTTTCTAGATTCCATATATATGAATTAAACAGGCTTTTTTTTTGGGAGAAGTATTTCAAACCAATATTATCACTGCCACACTTTGATCATTGTCACCCCTGGTTCTTAGGACGCCAAATGGAAATGCTGTACTCTCAGGTATGAATTTCTGACAGAAGTTATTCTTCTCTGTAGTCCTGATTGTTCCTAGTGGGGTCAAAGATTGTGAAACTGAGTTATCTTGGTCTCAATCTTCTCTTTCATCACCTGTAACTAATGAGATGTAAAGCGTCACCATTTCCTCCTTCTTGCTTAGATCTGTCCTGTTTTGTTTTTTTCTCTTTTATTCCCATTGGCATCACTGCAGCCTGACCTTCCCTTCACCCGTCGCCTCGGAAGATTTGCGGCTAAGCAGATCTTGAGGGTTGGTGGCAGAGTGCGTGCCCACGGGGGCCTGAGGAGCCTCCTGGGGAAGATGGTTCTAAGAGAGGAGACAACACACTGGGTGGCCCTCGGGTTCCGAGGAAGGGAGCTCCGAGGACACTGTGGTGTCATTTCCCCCTCACATCCCACCCAACATCACATGGATGCCTGAGTCCTTGGGAGAGAAAAAAGACTAAAAGCACCTTTTTCACCACCTTTTTGGGGCTCTGGAAATTCAAAGCAAACCTCAGCTTTGGGAAAATGCAGCCAAAGCACATAGAAGGTGGTGTGAAGGAGGCTGGTCACTTGATTACAGAACACGGAAGTTTGGCTTTTGTGGATTTCAAGCAGTGGTGTGCCAATACATTTGAACAATCAGCTCTCTAGAAAATAAAAAAATAAAAGTCCCAATGTGTAGAACTTGCTGATTTTCACGGTGTAAACATTCCCACCATGGCCAGTTTCAAGCTGCCAATGTGATGTCATTAAACATGGAGGTGGGAGAAGATAGACAGTAACCCCTCCTCACATAATAATTTCACTCTACAGATTCGATAGAGTCAGGTAAACGTTACGATCGTAGTAAAATAGTTAGGAACTGATGAGTTTTGAGAATGTATTGCTTTTGTTTTTAATATAATTTATTTAATTGCAAGTTTATGTAATTCAGATTTTAATAATGCCTGCGTTTGATGACGACAGGCAAAGTTCCTGAGTATGTAACCACCAGCTGTTGTCCGTCTACATGGTTCCAGCACACCACTGACTCAGGGACCCAGAGCACAGCCCACTTGGGGCATCAGGAGCGTGCGGTAGCAGCAGCACCCAGAGTTGAGGCGCAGACAGCTCCCGATGCACAAGGTTTGCATTGGCAAATATTTACTAAGTATAACTGGAAACACTCCTGAGCCCGGTTGGTGACCACAAGTCCCCGATTTTCATTCATCTCTGTGAACGAGGGCTCCATTATGTCTACTCTATGACAGACTGCAAGGCACAAGCTCTGGGAAGTCTTCTTGCATTTCATTAGTGATTCCTCCTCTTTGCCAATCTTCCTTTTATTTGAATGCTTTTACTTGCTGAAAATGCCTAGTGACCTTTGCTCCTTTCTCCCAAATTCCTTTGACAATAGTTTGTCTCATTTTTATACCTTGCCGTCTTATTTTTCTGAAGTGAGTTTTTTATTTTTGTATTTTTTCCTTGTTAAAAAAAGCAATTGTACATTTACTTCAGGAAACAATGGGAAAACAGAGTTAAATTAAAAATTCATACAGCAAACCTCTTCACTAAAATAGAAAACACTGTTAATATTATTACCCTTGTTTTCCTGCATGCAGATGGCTCCAGGCCACTTACCTGAACTGGACTCACTACTAAAAAAGTTCATTCCACCTGAGGACAGTTCTTACATGGATAGGCTTTTTTATGTTTTTGCAGGGGGGTGGGGGGCAGTCAGAACAAAGCTTCACAGATTTTTTTTCTTTGTACATTATTTAAACTAATGAGAGGTTATCTTTTTTTTTTTTTTTTTTTGCGGTACGCGGGCCTCTCACTGTTGTGGCCTCTCCCGTTGCGGACCACAGGCTCCGGGACGTGCAGGCTCAGCGGCCATGGCTCACGGACCCAGCCGCTCCGCGGCATGTGGGATCTTCCCGGACCGGGGCACGAACCCGTGTCCCCTGCATCGGCAGGCGGACTCTCAACCACTGCGCCACCAGGGAAGCCCCTAAACTAATGAGAGGTTATCTTGATCATCCTACTCCTATATTCTACCTGTTTCTTCTGCTCTTTTAGCATCTTAATTCATTTGAGGCCTTTCTTCATGAGTCAGAAGGGATAACTTCTTGGGAAAGGGCAACTCTACGGTACTTTTACAGTAGTGTTTCTCTCTTCTCTAGCACCACCAGAGTCACCTTTTCTAGGTCCCAACACCAGCACACAGAGGGCTTTTCTGTCTGTCTGTGATCATGCTTTCCTGTCTGCCAGGGCAGTTCTCAGCTTTGGGGAGGAAGGATGACCCCACACTTCTTATTGTGACCTTCCATGCTTGGTAATACCCACGTTTCTATCTTCTGGTTTTACAAGAGAATTTTTCAGAGTCTTGGATCCACAGTATCTGATAATGCAGATTTCTTTTCTAATAAGAGAAAAGATAGCGTAGAAATGATGCACAGTGATTAAAGATTTCCACAGTGACAGTTCCCTGGAGAGAAACACAAGGTCCCACTTTGGCAGCTCTGTCCACCAGCAAGGATCTCCACAGACATGTTGTGTCACTTGCTTCAGTCCCTGTCTGAGCCAGGATGGGGTTGGCACATCGCCTTGTTGAAATTGGCTCCATACCTAGTAGAAGTGGGCATCCTGCCATACTAATTGATGGGTATGAGTGTAGACATGTCAGAGAACCAGTATGCACAGCAGAGCAGGGTAGGAGAAGGATTTCAGGCCAGAAATATCCAAACAGTCAGTTGTGCTGAGTTCCTGTGCCAGGGAGAAGGAGAAGATGGTATCAGTGTGACTGCTGCAGCCCAGAGTTGGAGTAATTTTTAAATGCCCCAAATGACTGAAAAAACAAGGAGGGTATGAGCCTGAGGAGCAGGACGGGTCAAGGTTATTGACTTTCAGAAGATATAACTATTATCCGCCTGCTGGGGTGCAAGGCTTTTTGATGCAAGCAGCAGTTCCTTGATTAGAGTAACTTGCTAGCTGAGTACTTTGAGCAGATACAGAGAAATCAAAGCCACTGCATGGAGGGTTTCTGGGTTAATCACAGTGAGGACTGCTGAGGGTGGATGCAGATAACTGCCTCCTACCAGGGGAATGGCTCTTCCTGCTTGTCCTTGATATCAGCCCCAGCTGCCGTATGGGATCATCCGTCTCCTCAGCAAGTAGGCCCAGCAGGCCAGCCATCAAAAGCGTAGCTATCAACACTGCCCTCTTGCTAATTGCATATTTGGTACAGATATACAAAGTCTTCCTCCAATGGAAAGGCAGCTCAGTAACAACCCAATTTTAGTGTAGAAAAGAGAAACTTGACAATATTAGAATAAGAAAGACTTTGGGAAGTATTCTAAAGGTACATTAGCACAGATTACCCCTGTTTCCCTCTACTGCGGGCAGTGACCTTCTTCAAATTACCTGGTGATAAACAGCCTAGGAGAAAATTAAGGTGAGGGGCTCCAACACTTAATAACAGAGATGCTGGGTCATCAGATGCAGGACCTAGGTGACAGCTAAACAGATAACTGGCGGAGATGAAATTTGTACCTCAATGTAGCTATATGTCCCAGATAACATACAAAGTCAAATATAGAGCTTTGATTAAACTTCAAGAAAGTACCTGTCTGAAAACTTTTTAAATGCACTCTTTGAATTGTTGCATCATTATTTGAATTCATTGACAACGAACCAGAATACGGGCCCATCAGTTCAGTTCAGCCTCCCTCAGCTTTTGAACTGACTCTACTTCATTAAGAATTGGATTCCTGGGCTTCACTGGTGGCGCGGTGGTTGAGAGTCCGCCTGCCGCTGCAGGGGACACGGGTTCCTGCCCCGGTCCGGGAAGATCCCACATGCCGCGGAGCGGCTGGGCCCGTGAGCCATGAGCCATGAGCCATGAGCCATGAGCCATGAGCCATGGCCGCTGAGCCTGCACGTCCGGAGCCTGTGCTCCACAGCGGGAGAGGCCACAATAGTGAGAGAAGTGTTCACGTTTTTCTAATATTTCAATCATAAAGTTAAGATGAAGAATTACATATTGGTCAAAATAAATGTGATCATATGTAACTCATTTTTTTTTGAATGTATGCATTCTCCATGCTAAGTGAGTAATGAGTTGTGTTTTTTAAAATTTATTTTATTTTATTGAAGTATAGTTGATTTACAGTGTCCTATTAGTTTCAGGTGCACAGCAAAGTGATTCAGTTATACATAGATATATATTTTCTTTTTCAGATTCTTTCCCATTATAGGTTATTACAAAATATTGAGTATAGTTCCCTGTGCTATATAGTAGGTCCTTTTTGTTTATCTATTTTATATATAGTAGCATGTATCTGTTAATCCCAACCTCCTAATTTATTCCTCTTAACTCACTTTTAGCTTTCCCTACATTTTTTTTTTTTTTTGTATAGCATTTAAAAAAAGTCAACCTAAAAATAACAAAATCAGGATAGGGTGATAGGAATGAAACCAAAAGCTTCTTAGTCTCAGCTAAATTAAAATTATCGAAACTAAGTTTATTTGACTTTTATCAAAAGACCCTGATTATTCACTTGAAACCAATGGAAAGCTTTGAATTCAGAAGCAAAATCTAAAAGAAAACCCTTTGGAATATTCTTGGAAATGGTACTGAAAGAACAGACTTGAACTGCATTTATTGAAATGTAAGCAAAATCATTTGAATTTAATGATTCGTCTTCTAATGGTGGTTGTATTCTAAGCTTCTTGCATAGAAACATGTGTCCATAATCCAGTGGTGCTCATTAGAATGACTTATACATGTAGATATTTCCTTATCTGGGATTCAAATCACATTAATTTTGGTCAGTCCAATCAACTTCCTAAAATGACTGTTGGGAAATCCGTAGTGGTCCAGTGATTAGAACTCTGCGCTTCCACTGCAGGGGGCATGGGTTCAATGCCTGGTCGGGGAACTAAGATGCCGCGTGCCTCCAGGCGCGGCCAATAAATAAATAAAAAATAAACTGACTGTCACTGAGAATCTTTCCACAGAAAAAGCACCGTTCATGAGGCACTTTGAAAAGTTCCAGTTTGGTGGGAAAGACACAGGAATTTTTCAAGCGTTGTCTTTTTCATGGCTAATTAAAAGTCAGAGGTGGGGAAGCAGGTCATTTTCCTCCTCAGTTTTCCTCGAGTAATCTGTTTAATTTATTCTGCCTAAACAACCTTGAAAAATCCTAATTCCACAATTATCTCTGACATTGCAAATGCTGCTCAGAGTAGTGTCCTGGCTGGCTTTTCCCTTCATGATTTCTACTTCTGAAACAAGGGTGGTGCGTGATTGAATACGCATTCAGGTTTGAGTGTTTTCCTTCACAATCCTGATTTCTCAGACGCTCAGCAGCCAACTCTGTGCTGAGTAAGAAACAAGTTCTTTTTCCCCAAAGGGACCATTCTCCGAGCTGCTGAACTCAGTGGTCAGTGGTCAGACATGGTGTTTTTCAGGCACAGCCCGTTGGATTCCCCAGTGTCTCTTACTTGCAGTTTCATGCATGCATTTCCTGATCCTGTCTTGACTCAGGAGCAGCCCAGGCCACCAGCTAGTGGGGTCTGTGAATACCTTGTAACCATGTACCATCTGGGATGCTGGGGGTGAGTGAGTCTTTGGTACCTGAGATCCACTTGTGTTAGTTTCCTAGGGCTGCTGAAACAAAGTACCACAAACTAGGTACCGTAGAAGAAAGTAAATTTACTGTCTCACGGTTCTGTAGTCTAGAAGCCGCAAATCAAGGTATTTACAAGGCCACGCTTCCTCTGAAACCTGCAGGGGAAGGATGTTTCCTTGCCTCTTCCAGCTCTGGTAACCCCAGGTGTTCCTTGGCTTGTGGCAGCATAATTTTTCCCTGGAGTTCTCCTTGTATCTGGTCACATAGTCCTCTGTGCATGTTTGTGTTTGTGTCCAAATTTTCCCATTTTATAAGGACACCAGTCATATTGGATTAGGGCCCACCTCATCTTTACTTACTACATCTGCAAACACCCTGTCACTAAATAAGGTCACATTCTGAGGTACTGGTCATTAATATCCTAACACATCTTTTTGTAGGGATGCAATTCAACCCATAACTCTCCCTCTCTACCCTCCACCATGTTGGCCCAGTTCAGTTCATCGGTTTTCGTTCTACAGATATGTTTCATTGCATACCTACTATGTGCCACACACTGGTGAGATAGTGTGTGGCACATAGTAGGGTAGTGAAGAAGACCAATGGGTTTGCTGCCCTCATCAGACTTACAATTGTAACGCCAAGGCAAACAATAAACAAAATGCAGTGTGAGCTAAAGTTTATGAATAAACAGGGTCTCTGGTTGGAAATAACAAGGGCATGAGGAGACACTGTTGTAGAAAAGGAATGAATGATGGGCAGGGGTAACCCCGTCCTTCCTCATGTTTTGGTTTTTATTGCTTCTTATGAGACACCACAGAAAATTTCCTTTGCATGTAACCTCATTTGAATTGCCTTTTTATTACCATACAGAGTACTAACTACTAAGAATGTAGTGTCCCAATTTACAGATGAGGAAACTGAGTCTTGGAGAAGTTAAATAACTCCTATGAGGTCACATGACCAGTAAATGGTGGAGTCAAGGTTTAGATCTGGGTCTGGGGGATGCCAAAAAATTTCATTACACACCCTATAGACTTCTTATAGCTGTTAGACCCAGCTAGGTGCTATTTTCATGAAACATACATAAAGCAAACTGTAACTGGTTGGACATAAAAAGCAGACAAATATATATGTCAGCCAAATGTAAACTAAATGTACTGTAAAAATATATTTGTCAAAAAATATATTTTAATGCAGAAATCATTAATGCAATGGGAGATATTTTATATTGACTTAAAAATACAATACACAAAAAAGATAAAAGAGCCAAGAACTATTTTATTCTAAACAACAGTAATCAAAATATATATAAAAACCAAAAGGTTAGAAATACAAGGAGAATTGTCAAAACCACAGTCATAATGGGAGAATCATACCTCCAGGACTTGGCAGGTCAAGTAGTCAAACTCCATAACATTATAGAGAATTTGAATCACAAACAATTAATAAGTCAGGCAAGATACAAAAACTGTACATTCTTTCCAAGTCCCGATGGAACATTTAAAAATTTTATTATGTACCAGACCATGAAGAAAATCTCAATAAACTCCAAATATTATATACAGCCACATTCTCTGATCATTATGCAGGGAAACTAGATGTTAAGAACAAAATACATCTAAAATAAATCTAACTACATGGGAAGAACAGACTATCTTAGTTATTCTTTAAAATAAAAAAGAAAGAACTATTAACAGTGAGGTCTATCTACGTGTGTGGCTAAAAATACGTCTCCAAGTTATATTAAATTAAAATAATATAGGTTATAAAACAAGTTAATTTTTTATATTTAGAAAAGATATTCACATATATGATATTAAATACATAAATTTTTTTTCTGGAATTATGCACTAGAAACTGTTGACATTGACTATCTTAAAAGAAAGGGGGGCTTCCCTGGTGGCGCAGTGGTTGAGAGACCGCCTGCCGATGCAGGGGATACGGGTTCGTGCCCCGGTCTGGGAGGATCCCACATGCCGCGGAGCAGCTGGGCCCGTGAGCCATGGCCGCTGAGCCTGCGTGTCTGGAGCCTGTGCTCCGCGGCGGGAGAGGCCACAACAGTGAGAGGCCCGCGTATCGCAAAAAAAAAAAAAAAAAAAAGAAAGGGGACAGAGGTCAGAGGCAGAGAGGCGAATGTTATAGAGAATTTAAACCACACACAATTAACAAGCTATCCAATACACAAAATTACACAATCTTTCCAAATCCCTGATGAATATTTTTTAAACTTTATTATGTAGCAGACCATGAAGTAAACCTTAATAAATTCCAAATACCATATGCAGACCATGTTTCTTAAATGAAGTGAGCATAACATAGAAAGTTTAACAAAGATTGCACATAAAAGAAAACTACAGACCAAATTCACTTATCCATATCAATTAAAATATCCTAAATAAAATATTAACAAACAGAATACAACAACACACTGAAATTATGATACACGACTAAATGGGGTTTGTTTTAAGAATGTAAGAATACCCTAATAGTTAGAAATCTTTCATGTAATTTCCCATATTACTACATATAAGGAGAAAAACCATATGATTATCTCTACAGATGCTCAAAACAATTGATCAAGTTCAAATATATTCTGGCAAAACAAGATTCTTAACAAAACAAGGGTAGATGGATAATTCTTCAACATCATGTGTCTATGTATCTATAGATATAGATAATAGATACATATATAGATGTCTTTCCTCTAAAAACAAGGCTTAGACTCAGTTATTTGAACTGAACTGGGGCCTCTAAGATTTACCAATTGGCTAGAAGTCCACATTAGAAACATTACCAGCCTGTGCCCCCAACTGATGTAGGTCCCCTTTGGGGGTCCCCAACAATTGTAAACAAAACTTTCTTTTTTCCAGCATACCATGTCCATCCTCAGGACTGTACTTTTTGTGTGGAAGTCAGACATTAACTAGCTTCCCAAGCATCGTATTCCCAAAATACAATGACTTGCACTTTGGGGGGCTGGGGCCTCTCAAGAGACCTTCAAGTGTTTAAGGAAACACTATATTTTGGGGTGACCTGACTAAGCAAGGTGCTGACTGTACTTCAAGCACACGAAAGTGACCAGTCCCCTAGTCAGGCTGCTCCGGGTCCCTCTAGGATTCCATCGTTCCTTCCAGAAGCTCCCACACTTGCATGATTTGAAGAAGAGGTGGTGACACAACTCGTGTCTGTGTGTTTTTCAAAGGGTATTTTTTGCCCAGACACTGTCAGTGAAATTCCCTTTTTATCTAAGCCTTTGTGTGAGAGGTCTGTCCTTTAGAAGCAACCCTGATCTGTAATCACTGGATGCCAGGAGCAACTCCCCTGGTCCCCAGTGTGACAACCAGAAGTGTCTCCAGACATTGCCAGATGTCCCGGGTAGGGTGGGGAGAGTGAGGGGTGGTAGTGAAACCATTCCCGGTTGAGAACTGAGGATCTAACACTTTAAGTCCTCTTATTAAAACGCAGGCGACATACATCCCTGCCATTTTCAGCAAGAGCACCTCACAGGGGTGTTGGTTTAACGGGATTTAATTCTCAGTATCATAAGTAGATAGTAATGCCTTCAGATGGCTGCAGAGTCCTGTCCAAAACAAGGCTAGGCTTGGTTACATGAGCTTGCTTCTCAGATGTCTCCTTCCTTATTTATGCACACCATGCAGGCAATAATCTCTATGATAGGAGACGGGGGTGATCCAATTAGAAAAGGTAGTATAAAATTTGTCCTTTACTTTAGCTGAAATTGTCAATGACACCACCCAGGCCCCGGAAGGCATGTAGGTCAGACCTGTTATGGATGATAGAATTGCCGTAAACTTCCTCCTCATGGGCCAAAGAGAAATCTGTGCAATCACTAATACATTCTGCTGTACCTGGAGTAATGCCAGGGCCAAGTGGAAAGGTCAATGCTGAAACTTAAGGAGAAAGACACCTGGCTTTCTAAGGTAGACCTTGATGGTTTATGAGATTTGTTAAGCTGGTTGGCCCGGCACTCTGGGCAGCGTGGCTGAAGTCAGCACTGTAGGTTGCCCTCATCCTGCTCCTGTTAATAGTAGCCTTAATTGTGGTAGCTTCATAGTAGCCTCATAAGTGCTATGTGAGACAGATTCAATGGATTTGGTTCCAGCCTTCATCAATCAGGTAATGAGAGTAGCCAATGGTGGCGTACTTATGGGAAAATTCTCCAGTAGACAAGGTAATATAAAACTAGGGGTGGGTATTGATTTTTTTAATTGTTCAGAGCATATTTTTTTCTTTCTTACAATATTATATTAGTTTCAGGTGTACAACATAGTGATTCGATTTTGTTGTACATTACAAAATCATCAATATGATGTCTAGTTACCATCTGTCACCATAAAGTTATTACAATATTATTGACTCTATTCCCTATGCTGTACATTACATCCCTGTGACTTATTTATTTTATAAAGGGAAGTTTGTACCTCTTTAATCTCCATCACCTATTTTACTCATCAACCACCAACCGCTCCTCTGGCAACCACCAGTTTATTCTCTGATATGAGTCTGTTTCTGTTTTATTGTTTGTCCATTTGTTTTATTTTTTAGATTCTACATATAAGTGAAATCATGCAGTATTTGTCTTTCTCTATGTGACTTATTTCACTTAGCATAATATCCTCTAGGTCCATTGATATTGCAAATGGAAGGAAATATTAGGTACTAGGACATTAGTTCAGATGATTTCATTTTTATTTCTACAGTGTTAAAAGTGCACTTATATGCTGGTTATTTCTGTCTTGGGAAAAAGAGACTGCAAATTGAAGGGAAGATTTTTACTTTTCTTTTAAGAAAAAAAGGTTAAGGCAAATATTAAGACATAAAATGTTTAAGAAATTATAAACAAGGTTAGACCCTTTGAAAAAAAAAGTTTCAAATGTTGTTGCAAATTTCATTCCTTTTATGGCTGAGTAATATTCCATTGTATAAAACTATATAAATATATATGTTACATCTTCTTTATCCATTCATCTATTGATGGATACTTTAGATTGCTTCCATATCTTGGCTATTATAAATAATGCTGCAATCAATATAGGGATGCATATATCTTTTCAAATTACTGTTTTCATTTTCTTTGGAAAAATACCCAGGAGTGGGATTTCTAGATCATATAGCAGTTCTATTTTTAATTATTTTGAGGAAACTCTATACTGTTTTTTATAGTGGCTGTACCAATTTGAATTCCCACCAAGAGTGCATGAGTGTTCCCTTTTCTCCACAGCCTCACTAACACTTGTTATTTGTTCTTTTTGATAATAGCCACTCAGACGGTTGTGAGATGATATCTCACTGTGGGCTTGATTTTCATTTCCCTGATGATTAGTGATGCTGGGCATCTTTTCATGTCTCTATTGGCCATCTATCTCTATGTCTTCTTTGGAAAAATGTCTACTCAGGTCCTCTGCCCACCTTTAAATTGGGTTGTTTGTTTCTTGAGTTGTATGAGTTCTTTGTATATTTTGTATATTAGCCCATTTTCTGATATATCATTTGCAAATACCTCCTCCCATTCAGTAGGCTACCTTTTGTTTTGTTGAATTTCCTTTGTTGTGCAAAAGCTTTTTAGCTTGAAATGGTCCCATTTGTTTATTTTTGCATTTGTTTCCCTTTCATGAGGAAACATATACAAAAAATATTGCTAAGCCTGATATCAAAGAGCATGATTTTTTCCCTGAAAAGTGCCTATGTTTTCTTCTAGGAGTTTTATGGTCTCAGTTCTTATATTTAAGTCTTTAATCCACTTTGAGTTTATTTTTGTATATGACGTAAGAGAGTAGTCTAGTTTGATTCTTTTGCATGTAGCTGTTCTGTTGTCACAACACCATTTATTAAAAAGACTGTCTTTTCCCCATTGTATCAATATATTCTTGCCTCCTTTGTCATAGATTAATTGTCCATATAAATGTACATTCATTTCTGGGGTCTATTTTGTTCCATTGATCTCTGTGTCTATTTTTGTTCCAGTACTATACTGTTTTGATTACTATAGCTTTGCAGTATAGTTTGAAATCAGGGAACATGATACCTCCAGATTTGTTGTTTGTTCTCAAGATTGTTTTGGCTATTTGGGGCCTTCTGTGTTTCCATACAAATTTTAGAATTATTCTAGTTCTGTGAAAAATGCCATTGGTATTTTGGTAGGGATTGCATTGAATCTGTAGATTGCCTTGGGGAGTATCATCATTTTAACAATATTAATTCTTTCAATCCATGAGCATGGTATATCTTTCCATTTGTTTGTGTCATCTTCAAATTCATCATCATCTTATAGTTTTCCTAGTACAGATGTTTTACCTTACTGACTCAATTTATTTCTAGGTATTTTATTCTTTTTGATGCAATTATAAATGGAATCTTTTTAAATTTCTCTTTCTGATAGTTTATTTTTAGTGTATAGAAATGCAACATATGTCTCTATATTAATTTTGTATCCTGCAACTTTACTAAATTCATTTATTAGTTCCAATAGTTTTTTGGTGACATTTTTAGGATTTTCTGTACATAGTATACTGTCATCTGCAACTGTGACAGTTTTACCTTTTCCTTTCCAATTTGGATTCCTTTTATTTCTTTTTCTTGTCTGATTGCTATGGCTAGGACTTCTGATATTATGTTGAATAAAATTAGCAGGAGTGATCATCCTTGGGTTGTTCTTGATCTTAGAGGAAATGCTTTCCACTTTTAACCATTGACTATGATATGAGCTGTAGGTGTGTCATATATGAAATTTATTATGTTGAGGTGTTCCCTCTGTACCCATTTTGTTGAGAGTTTTTATCATACATGAATATTGAATTTTGTCAAAAGGTTTTTCTACACCTACTGAGATGATAATATGATTTTTATTCTTCAATTTGCTAATGTGGTGTATCACATTGATTGATTTGTGGATATTGAACCATCCTTGCATCCCTAGGATTAATCCCACTTGAGCATGTTGTATGATCCTTGAAATATATTGTTGAAATTGATTTGCTAATATTTTGTCAAGGATTTTTGCATCTATGCTTATCAGTGATATTGGCTTGTACTTTTCTTTTTTGAAGGTGTCCTTGTCTGATTTTGGTATCATATATGATTATTTTAAGTTGGTGGTCTCTTAAGTTCAAACATGTTCTAACAACCCTGCATTTTTACTCCCATGCCCACAACATTTAATGTCTTTGACATTGTATTTTACATCTTTTTGTTTTGTGTATCCCTTCATACTTATTGTAGATATGGACAATTTTACTCCTTTTGTCTTTAAACTTCCTACTAGCTCTATAAAGGGAGAATGGATATTGTTGGGAGGTAGGTATCATTTTTTCTGGAGATGTCTCTGCTTCATCAGTCCCTCCACTGACCCCAAGTAGGTTACCCACCTCAGCAGCTTTCAACCAAGCACTTGCTCACTGAGGGGCACATCCCTCTCCCTGCTGATTTGCGTACCCTGAGCCCAATTACTCACGCAAACTTTATTGATTACTGCCTCTGTATACCTCCCCAGATTCTCATGCTATCTCATCCCTCAAGTGACTTTTAAAAAATGAGAGTTGCATTAAGCTTTATCATACAATATATCTTAAAAAGGCAACAGAAATGACAGAACTAGGAAAATAGAATACCAACTCCTCACAGGGTCATCTGTGAGCCCAGCGAATTCCTGTGCTAATTGACCTGGCATTTTCCTGACCAAAGTAAATAGAGAGTTAGCCAGCCACAGAGAAATGTCTGGTGGCCAATGGTAGGTCTCATTTGTTGTAGTGAATACTGCTACTTTTAATCACATTAAAGTAGCTGCTGTTTCCTCTTACAAGTATTGGCATTGCAAAATATTACTTACCGACCACTCTGTAACAAAGTGTAGAATACCTGCTTTTAAACATCCTCCTTAATCATTTAGATCAGAAGACGGATGTGACTTTGAGTGGGGGAAATATGTGACTGACATTGAACGTGGCGTAAGCTTATCTCATGCTCAAGCTCTGGTTTGGGGCTGGAGGAAGCACCAGTTCTGGTCAATGCCAGCCAAATTTACTGTCAATAGTAAGATAAATCCATGGCAGGGGGAGAATTGCTGTCTACTACAGAAAACTCCTTCTTGTTAGTGGCATTACTTTGCTGTTCTATGACCCGCTTCTAGGGGTGAAGAATAATATGACAGGCTTTTTGTGTGCTTGTCCAGTAAAATTTATAGTTTCTTATAGCAAAATGAAACTGGGTGTTGAAGCTATGTACAGTGCATAGGCTGATATCTTCTTAGATAATAACTTGAATTAATCCTGTTATGATGCTGGTTTGATTTGAAACGAATAAAACATGATTGCTTTTCCAGGATATGATTTCTGAGTCTCTGAGGTATTCTTCACCCAGTATTTCTCTCTCTGGATTTTAAGTCCCACACTAAATTCAGTCACTCATGATTGTTTGAGAACATCGTGTCTAGGGAGTTTATATTTAAAATTTTATAGGTCTTTAGTTTCAAAGTTGCAAATATTAAAATAAGTGCTAATGTGAGTGGTGATTGAAAGAAGATTCCATTCAATGTTCTCTTAACGTTAATACGAAATGACAAGAACTAGACCATGACAGGGAAGGAATATTTGTAGGTATAATGGGAAATATTGGTAAAATTAATTTTTTCTTAAAAAAAAAACTAGATCAGGAAAAGAGAGTTTTTCTTCTTTTCACATTGAGTGACTAAGGAGAGAGTTTCACAGAATTCAAGAGGGATGAATCCAGGGGTTGATGGCAGCGCCTGTGACAGGCAGCCAGAGGCAGAATCTCAGTGATGCACTTTCATCACTCACACCTTGCAGAGCTCTGGAGGCTGTGTACTGCAGAGAGGCTGAGGAGGCGAGGAGACTGAGTGCTAGGACGCAGAAATCAAACCAGCTGTGCCAAGGGCTTGCATGAGCACGTTTCCATGAGCAAGAACACAGTCATCAAGATCAGGTTAATTTTCGGGCTTCCCTGGTGGCGCAGTGGTTGAGAGTCCGCCTGCCGATGCAGGGGACAAGAGTTCGTGCCCCGGGCCGGGAGGATCCCACATGCCATGGAGCGGCTGGGCCCATGAGCCATGGCCGCTGAGCCTGCGTGTCCGGAGCCTGTGCTCCGCAACGGGAGAGGCCACAACAGTGAGAGGCCCGCATACAGCAAAACAAAAACAAAAACAAAAAACAAAGATCAGGTTAATTTTCAAGGAAAAAAAAAAAAAGAAAAGCAAATAGCTGATCATTGGACACAGGACCCAACCCAGGCAAGGACTAACTAACACTGAGCTCTAACTCTATAGCATTCTATAACAGTATGGCAGCCACCAGACTTATATGTGGAGTTTGGAGCTACTATGTTCCTTTTCTCCACAGCCCTACTTATTTTCCCATCATAAACCAAGACTACCCACTGGGACGAAAACCTTCCACAGGTACAAGGGAACAGGAAGTATGCTATAATGACTGGTGGTCTCCCAAAGTACCTTCCTCTCTCTCCTTCTGCCCCATCGCGTGGCTTGTGGGATCTTAGTTCCCCGACCAGGCATTGAATCCGAGCCTTTGGCAGTGAAAGCGCAGAGTCCTCACCACTGGAACGCCAGGGAATTCCCCCAAAGTATCTTCCTCTCAATCAAAACTTTCTAACTCATCGGCCAACTTGAAATAAGTAAGAGTTTAATTTTTTTCCCTTAATTCTTTTTTGCGGTACGCGGGCCTCTCACTGTTGTGGCCTCTCCCGTTGCGGAGCACAGGCTCCAGTAAAATTGGAGGCTCACGGCCACAGCTCACGGCCCAGCCGCTCCGTGGCATGTGGGATCTTCCCGGACTGGGGCATGAACCCGTGTCCCCTACATCGGCAGGCGGACTCTCAACCACTGCACCACCAGGGAAGCCTCCCTTAATTCTTTAATGTGTTAAAGATTGGGGGCTTCCTTAATCAAAATGGCAAAGTAAATTGTCTGGACAGGCCAGGGAAAGTGCCTCCTAGTTATAATATCCTCATTCTGAGAATCTTTAGCGTGCCTGTCAGAGTAACGGCCTCTTCTGAAAGATCACTTGCATAGGTCAGTGGGTTCGTGTGTGTATTGTGTGACATCACAGCCATGGCCAAAGCTGATTGGACCAGAGATGGGTGTTGGTCGGCCATCTCAT
Organism: Monodon monoceros; assembly: GCF_005190385.1. Lineage (NCBI taxonomy): Eukaryota > Metazoa > Chordata > Mammalia > Artiodactyla > Monodontidae > Monodon > Monodon monoceros. Next base: position 25,192,349 of record NW_021703777.1, on the reverse strand, counting down.
TGGCTAGGGGCCTATGAGAGAATCTAGCACAAGAGCTCTGTCATAAAAGGGCACTGGATGGGAGTTAAGGGTCCCACCAGAAACTCTTTTTGAGAGATTAAATGCAAAGCATTCAGAGAGAGTCAGCAGGCTGGAGAGGCCAAGAGACACGTGCACAAAAAGAAGGCAGTAAGCAAAACTGGGTAGTAGCAGAAGATCTGAGTAAACAGAAATCTTGATATAAATAGAGGAGATTAAAAACAGCTATTCAATTGTAGTAGTTACAGGAGCAGAAACAGAAGCCAAGACAGAATAGAGAATTAGTTCTAGGAAAGAAAATAAGTGGGGTGGAAGACCTGAATCATGAGTCGGGATAACTGTTAAGTCAGTAGACATGTGATGAGAGCTTTCAGTGCATATTAAATAGCAATAATGTTTTAGTTCTCTAGGGGCTTAGCTTTGGTTATTTTGACTTTTTCTGGTTTTTCTTACTTTCCTTATAATTATCAATAAACCTTGTTAACTGAGATACTTTCCGTATTCCTTGCATCCTATAAGATCCTAGCAATTCTCACTTTGTCAATCGTTCGGGGAAACCCAATCAAATGCAATAAATTTCAGAGAGCCCCAGATTGTACCTGTTGTAATAAACAGGTGCTACCATGTGTTCCAACCTGTCATTCCCTTTAAAGAAGATACTCCAATATGCCCTGGACTCTAAGACTCCTGGAAACTTCACTGAAGTGGTAGGTCTCCTCCTCTATTTTTATGGAGTATGTATTTTTCTTTAATATTTATTTATCTAATTATTTGGTTGCTCCGGGTCTTGGTTGAGGCTCCTTAGTTGCAGCATGTGAACTCTTAGTTGTGGCATGAATGTAGGATCTAGTTCCCCGACCAGGGATTGACCCTGGACCCCCTGTGTTGGGAGCATGCAGTCTCAACCACTGTGCCACCAGGGAAGTCCCTGGAGTATGTATTTCTTTCCCTTTGGCCGACGTGTATCTTATTAAGGCATCTAGGTTACCTCTTAATTCCTCCTCTTCAACCTGTGCCAGCAAGATGTCATCCATCTAGTAGATCACGATGATATCCTATGGGATAATGGGATGGTCAAGGTACTGGTGTACTGTATTGTTTTGTAGACCCCGAAAACTGACATAACCCTGAGGCAAAACAGTAAAGATGTTCTACTATTCCTGACAGGTGAACGCAAACTTGACTGTTTTCTCTGCTTAATGGCATAGAGCAGGAGTCAGCAAAGTGGAGTCTGAAGGTAAAATCCAGCTTGTCACCTTCTTTTATTTTATTAACAGACTTTATTTTTTAATTGAAATGTAGTTGATTTACAATGTTGTGTTAGTTTCTGTGGTCCAGCAAAGTGATTCAGTTATATAGATATAGATCTATTCCTCTTCAAATTATTTTCCATCATAGATTATTACAAGGAATTGACTATAGTTCCCTGTGCTATATAGTAGGTCTTTGTTGTTTATCTGTTTTATATACAGTAGTTTGTATCTGCTAATCCCAAACTCCTAATTTATCCCTCCCCCTCCTTTCCCCTTTGGTAACCATACATTTGTTTTCTATGTAACAGACTTTATTTTTTTAGAACAGTTTTAGATTTAGAGAAAAATTGAGCAGATAGTACAGAAAGCTCCCATATAACTCCTCATGGTTTCTCCTATTATTAACATCTTACATTAGTAGGGTACATTCTTCCCTGTTAATGAACCAACATTGATACACTATTACTAAAGTTTATAGTTTATTGACTGCCCTCTTTTTAACCTAGTGTTCTTTTTTCTGTGCCAGGATCCAGTCCAGGATACCACATTACATGTAGTTGTCATATCTCCTTAGGCTGCTCATAGCTGTGACAGTTTTTCAAACTTTCCCTGGTTTTGATGACCTTGACAGTTTTAAGAAGTAGTGGTCAGGAATACTGTAAAATGTCTCTCTTTTGGAATTTGATGATTTTCTCACGATGAGACTGGGGTTATGGATTTGGGAAAGAATATTACAGATGTAAAGTGCTCTTTTCATCACATCACATCAAGGGTACATATTATCACCCTGATTTATAACTGTCGATGTTGACCTCAGTCACCTATGAAGCCATATTTGTCAGGTTTCTCTACGCTAAAGTTACTTTATTCCACCCTTCCATATGTACTCTTTGGAAAGAAATCACTGTGCACAGCCCACACTTAAAGAATTGGGACTTATGCTCCTCCTTCTTTAGGATCAAGTATCTACATAATTTATTTAGAATTCTCCTGCATGAGGTATTTGCCTCTTCTCTCCGTTTACTATTTATTCAGTCATTTATTTGCAACAATATGGGCTCATGGATATTTACCATATCCTTTGGGTTATAATCCAGTACTATAAATACTTTACTTTTTTGCTCAATTTGTTCCACTTTGGCCATTGGAAGCTCTTTCAGTTGGCACTTTGACATACCTCCATCAATGTAATTTTTTTTAGCCCTTCCTTACTTTTTGGCTCATCTTACATATTTTTGACTCAGTCTTATCAGACATTTTCCCAAGGAGCCCTAGTTCCTTTTATTGGAGAATGGTATCAGAAATCAAGATCTGGGCACAATAAGATATGCTTATTGCTACTGGAGCACTTATGGCTTATTTTTGTAAATAAAATTTTGTTAGAACACAGCCATGCCCAATTGTTTATGCATGGTCTATGGATGTTTCCTTGCTGCAATGACAGAGTTGAATAGCTGCAACAGAGAGCATATGATCTGCAAAGCCTATACTATATACTATCTGGAAAAAGTCTTCCAATCCCTGGGACAGAGAAAAAGATAAACTAAGTAGTACCTGGACACATGGGTTCTAATAATTGCCTCCATTAAGGAGACTACATCTGGAGTTGAAGTTGTAGAGTCATCACCTAAGTGAGTTTACAATAATCCACTGTACTTTCTAAGATCCATGTTCTACTCCAGTCAAACCAGAAAGTTACATGGACAACTAAACCATTTTATGCTTCTAATATCTAATTTCATCATTAGTCAGCAATTCCCTCACGAATGTTAGGTCGATTTGATTAACTCTTTAGGTTGGACCGAGAGGAAACCCTGAAAAACCACCCCCCACCAAGATAAAGACAAAAATCTTTGGTTTAAATGTATGTTCTCCCCCTCCTTGACCTAGCACCCCAGAATCCGTTCCCCAATCATATTCCAAAAATATTTTTGATAATATAAAATAGGAAAAAAAATTATCCTTTTGTTCTAGAAAGACTTTTCCTTTGCTACCTGACTTTGTAATTGCTCCCCTTTCACTCCACGGGCATGCTGGCATTTTAATTATAGGTCTGTAGACAATGAAGGATGTTGAGAGTGTGGAAGTAAACAATTGACATTTCCCTGTAGAGTAAATCCTCAGAAAGGTTATTACAGGGTTTTCAAATAAGGCAAGAACAACCTCTTCAGAGAGTTGTGCTCATCCAGACACTGATGGAGACCTTTCTCCCTTTACCTTGTTAAAATTCAGTAGAATTTCCACCAGCTGATTTCCATAGCACCTCATGCACTGTTACCTATGGGTGTGTGCTCCTCGGTGACCTCCAGAGGCTCAGTGGCCTTTGGGGGATCAAAATAATAGTCTGAGGCCTCTGCATCCTCCCATATCCCCCCATTTCAATTCTCAGGATCCTATGTGTTGATGTTCAACGTTCTACTGGCAAGGCTGAGAATAAAACAGATCAAAGCTAACTTCAGATTTAGCCATTGCATTTGGTTTGTAGCTGTGTTGACCCCCTTGCAAGAGATTGTATTATCATAGTTATACATGATCCTGTTCTTTTCTGTGATCTGAGCTTAGAATTTAGTGATTTGTTTGTTATTTTCTTTATTTAAGCTACTCCTATCATTAGTAGTAACCACCCTGCCCCGCAGTCCTGTGTGCCTCTTCCCATCTGTACTATTTGATGACAGTGGCTATGTGGATCCCCAACACTTGGTTGTTTCATTGGTGCACGCTATAGGCTAACAAATTCTCATTCTTATATACTGTGGCTGGAATTTTAATGCCCTTAGTCCCAACTTTCCAGACAATTCATCCCAGAATTCTTTCCTCTTCCCTTTCCTGAGGTACTGGAATTACTCCTGGTTTCTGTCTCTAAACTAGTCCAGGTTATGAGAAAGAAACTGCTTGTTTTCATTAGGTAGGTTATACTAAACTTTAATAGACTTGGCGGCTTTCAAAAGAGACCTCAAAATACAATGGCTCAAACAATATAGGTTTATTTCTTTGTCCTGTAACAGTCCAGAAGAATACAAGCAATCTAAGGTAGGCAGGTGGCTGAGCTCTGTGAAGTCACCCAGGGAACCTGGTTCCTTCTCTCCATCCGCCCTATCGTGTCCTCAAATGTTGCTCTTATTCACTGAATCAAAGGCAACTCCCCAGTACCACACACATTCAGCCCACAAGGAGAGGGAAAATGAGGAAGGGAAGTGCAAGCAAGTTCCTTTTGAAGAAGTCACGTGGAAGTTATACACATGACTACTGTTTACATTCCCCTGATGACAATTTAGTCACATGGCCATACCTGGCCATAAGGTAAATTGGAAAATTTAAGCTCTATCCCTGTGGCCATTTGCCCAGCTGAACTTTGGAAAGAGGTTCTGTTACTAAAAGAAAAGGGGGAAAATAAATATTGGGAAACAATAACTAAACACACTGACTCTGGTTGATTTAAGTAGAAAAGAAATTTATGAAAAGGTGAACAGAAACAGACTCACAGACTTAGAAAACAAACTTATGGTTACCAAAGGGGAAAGGTGGGGGGAGGGATAAGTTAGGAGTCTGGGATTAACAGATACACACTACTATATATAAAGTAGATAAACAACAAGGACCTATTGTATAGCACAGTGAACTCTATATTCTGTAATAACCTAAATGGGAAAAGAATATGAAGAAGAATAGATATATGTATAATATATATATATAAATAACTGAATCACTTTGCTGTACACATGAAACTAACACAACATTGTAAATCAACTATACTCCAATATAAAATAAAAACTTTTTAAATAAAATATTAATATTTTTTAAAAAGGTGATCAAGAAGCCCACAGAAACACAAGGAAGCTTTTAGAAGAAAGCTCAGAAAACAGAAGAGAGCTGAAGTATTTGGAACCAAAGAAAAACTCATGCCACAGGACTATAAGTAGAGGACACTGCTTCTGGTACCACTGAACACTGGACACCTGAGCTTGCACTCTTGCCACCAACACAGGAAACCAGATCGACTATGAGGGATCCATGGAGTGATGTTGCTTAGAACAGACCTTCAACAGAACCTACACAAGGGAGCAGCGCTGATTGTGAGCGTCCAGCTGCTGGCCCATCATCATGGAGACCATGCTTCCCCCTGGGCTACTCATACCCAGTGGGTGAGCCTCTCAGGGATACTAGTGCTGGCCCATTCCTGCCCAGTGCAGGACCCTCTAAGGGCAACTGTGGTCAGCTGAAAAATGGTCTCCTCCCAAATATCCACATCCTAATTCCCAGAACCTATGTTACTATGTTATGAAGTAACATTCCTATGTTACTTCATATGGCAAAAGAGATTTTTGAGGATGTGATCTTGAGATGGTGAGATTATCGTGGATTATCAGGATGGATCTGATGTAATCACAAGGGTTGTTATAAGAGAGAAGCAGGAGATCATAAGGAGGAGGAGATGCAATGACAGAAGCAGAGATTGGAGTGATGCAGCCACAAGCCAAGGAACGTTGGCAGTCTCTAGAAGCTGAAAGAGACAAGGAACAGCTTCTCTCGTGGAGTGCTCCGAAGGACCTGGCCCTATCAACACCTGGATAAGATGGTCAGACTCATTGCAGGCTCACGACCTCCAGAACTGTTAGGTAATTAATTTGTGCTATTTTAAACAGCAACAGAAAACTAATGCAGAGTTTTTCCCTGGGGATCCACATCAGCCAAGCCAAGATGTTTGCAGAATTATGCTGCTGCCCGAGGCTCTTGCCACCAATCTTTTCTTCCCTTTCTCCTTTTGCAGTGGCCAGAGCTGCCTCTTAATCTAACAGCTCTCTCCACCAACTCCCACTCCCTCCCTCTTTATCCTCCAGAGCTGTTTTCCCTATTAAATCTCTTGAAATCTGCTTCTTAGAGAACCTGAATTAACAAATGGTACCAGCCCTCTCTCTCTCCTGCCCCAGGAAACTGGAGGTTCCAGCTGTCCTCCACCGCACCCACCCCACTCCCCAAAAGAGATTCTTCACCACCCCTCTGCTTTGGCTCACGAGCCTCCAATTCAAGGTCCTGGGTCAGTGCCTGATTGGCCAAACCTAGGTCACATATGCCCAGTCCGGGGGTTGGGGGTTAGGGAAGCAAGCTCTGACCTGCTTGAGGGCTATGGGAGAGCTGGGCTCTACCTCTCATCAACACTCACGTGTGGGTGGGTGTGGGGAGTTCCATAAACATTAAAAGTGAGTCCATGGGGACTTCCCTGGTGGTGTAGTGGTTAAGAATCTGCCTGCCAATGCAGGGGACACGGGTTTGAGCCCTGGTCTTGGAAGATCCCACATGCCTCAGAGCAACTAAGCCCATGCGCCACAACTACTGAGCCTGCGCTCTAGAGCCTGTGAGCCACAACTACTGAGCCTGCGCGCCACAACTACTGGAGTCCGTGCCTAGAGCCCGTGCTCCACAACAAGAGAAGCCACCGCAATGAGAAGCACGTGCACTGCAACGAAGAGTAGCCCCTGCTCATCACAACTAGAGAAAGCCTGTGTGCAGCAACAACGACCCAATGCAGCCAAAAATAATTAATTAATCAATCAATTAATTAATTAATTTTAAAAAACGTGCATCCACAAATCACATAGTGCCCTGTATGGTAAATAACTATGACAATATTCCTCCTCAAACAATCTGAATCCATTCTGTGTGACCAAGAGATGTGCTGTCTTCTTTCCCAAGAATTTCTGAGGATTTGTGGGAGAAGCTCAGGATTTTTGCTTAGTTATCTCTACCAATCAACTCCTGTCATCTCCTGACCCCATCTCCCTGTGACTTGTCTGTCCTGTGTGGACACAGCTCCTCCCTTTTTTCCAACAACACAGCTGACACCAGCCATGGAGTGTGACAAAACTTTACTGAGAGTCCAGGACAACCTGAGGAGTCATATCACAGAAAAGGGAGGTGGAAAACTTGACACCGTTGCTCCTTAAGCCCATTGGCCACAGCCTTGTCAAAGGAATCCCTTACAATTAAACTCTGTTCTGAACCTCCTGCCTACCACTACAATGCTAAAGTCCACCTCTCCTCTCCAGGAGCCTCCTTCTTTAGCTCCACTCCGCCTGACTCCGCTCTCCCCTGAGGAAGCCATCAAATCTGTTAGAGAAAAAACCTCTGGAGAACAGCTTAGCTTTTCTGTCTTAATCTGTCTCTTCCAAAATAGAAGCATGGCCCTATCTTTGTTTTACTAAAAAGCCTATTACAGTGTTTTCCCAATCAAAAGGATGGTCTCCCTGAAAATGAATTCTGTCTCTGCCACTAGAGTAATAGGTGCAAATTCTAGGTAGGTTTCAAAATAGCAGTGTCTCTAGAAAACAAACTTATGGTTATCAAAGGGGAAGGGTGGGGAGAGGGATAAATTAGGAGTTTGGAATTAGCAGATACAAACTAGTAGATATAAAATAGATAAACAGCAAGGTCCTACTGTATAGCACAGGGAACTATATTCAATATCTTGTAATAAACTATAATGGAAAAGAATCTGAAGAATATATATATGTATAACTGAATCACTTTGCTGTACAACAGAAATTAACACAACATTGTAAATCAACTCTACTTCAGTAAAAAGAATAGCAGTGTCTCCAAACCTACCTTACACCATTCCACCCCGAAACATATACACATAAATACATACATAGGTAGGTAGATGATTGATTGATAATAGATAGATGATAGATGGATACATAGATAGATCGAGAGAGAGAGAGATGATAGATAGAAAGATAATAGCTAGCCTAGAAAAGTGGTATAGATGATCTTAATTGCAAAGTAGAAATATAGACCCAGACGGAGAGAACAAATGTAGGGATACCAAGGGGGAAAGGGCTGGGGTGGGAGGAATTGGGAGACTGGAATTGACACATATACATTATTGATACTATATATAAAACAGCTGATGGGAACATGTTGTATAGCACAGGGAACTCTACCTAATGCACTGTAGTGACCTAAATGGGAGGGAAGTCCAAAAGGGAGGGGATATCTGTATGTGTATGGCTGATTCATTTTGTTGTACAGTGAGTGGAGGCTAACACAACACTGTAAAGCAGCCATACTCCAATAAAAATTAATTTAAAAGAAGAAACATAATAGATAGATATAGACAAGTTGTGAGCATCATTTCCGGAGGACAACTGCCTATTTCCATATTGGCTTGCCACGGCTCCCTGGCATTCCCCCCACCACGCCCCATCCCACCTCACCCCCCAGTCTCTGCTCTAGGTCAGGTGGCCCACGATGTGGCAGGACTCCTTGTGGATGATCACCTTTCAGGAATGCGGTGCTTGCTGGCTGCCCAGGCTGGCCTGCATCAGTCACAGGGTCATGGTGTGTCAGGAGCCCTCACACTGTTCCTCAGTGTGACCCTCCTCGGCTCTGGCCATCTCACCAGACAGCAGTAGTTGGGTGTTCAGCCATAGAAGGGATTGAGCTCCACTGAGATCCATGATAGGGAAAAAAATCACCAAGGGAACAATCAGGTAGCTTTTAGGGACAAACCACTCCATGCTTGGGGGTTGAGGGTTGTGGAAGGGATAACTACACAAGAAGCCTCTGACTCTGTCTCCTGAATCTTCCCCCTTTCTTTAGAGTACTTTACATTCTGTCTCATCACCGCTAGGGCATGTGGTCCCCATTTCCCCCTCCCATAGACATAGACATACCATCACCCAAAAAGGCAAGAAAGACTAAGAGAAAATCTTCAGAGGTGAGTGCAGTTAAGGATCTGATCCTGGACAGGGCTGTTCTTTCTTTCACAAGCAAAACTAACTAAATGAGTAGAAACTTAAGTCCCTTTCCCTTTCTTCCTTGGCCCAGTGAAGACTGGAATCTTCAAATGGACTTTGGTAAAAACAAAAGAAAACAGTAAAAGATGCAATTTTTTAAAATCTCCAAAGGTCAAATTAATAATGTAGAGATTTATTTTTTGGAAGATATATATTTTTTAATTTTTGAATTTAATTTAATTTATTTTTTTATACAGCAGGTCCTTATTAGTCATCAATTTTATACACATCAGTGTATACATGTCAATCCCAATCGCCCAATTCATCACACCACTACCACCACCACCCACTGCTTCCCCCCTTGGTGTCCATACATTTCTTCTCTACATCTGTGTCTCAATTTCTGCTCTGCAAACCAGTTCGTCTGTACCATATTTCTAGGTTCCTCATATATGCACTAACATACAATATTTGTTTTTCTCTTTCTGACTTACTTCACTCTGTATGACAGTCTCTAGATCCATCCACGTCTCTAAAAATGACCCAATTTTGTTCCTTTTTATGACTGAGTAATATTCCATTGTATATATGGACCACATCTTCTTTATCCACTTGTCTGTCGATGGACATAGGTTGCTTCCATGACCTGGCTATTGTAAATAGTGCTGCAATGAACATTGGAGTGCATGTGTCTTTTTGAATTATGGTTTTCTCTGGGTATATGTCCAGTAGTGGGATTGCTGGATCATATGGTAATTCTATTTTTAGTTTTTAAGAAACCTCCATACTGTTCTCCATAGTAGCTGTATCAATTTACATTCCCACCAACAGTGCAAGAGAGTTCGCTTTTCTCCACACCCTCTCCAGCATTAGTTGTTTGTAGATTTTCTGATGATGCCCATTCTAACTGGTGTGAGGTGACCCCTCATTGTAGTTTTGATTTGCATTTCTCTAATAATTAGTGATGTTGAGCAGCTTTTCATGTGCTTCTTGGCCATCTGTATGTCCTCTTTGGAGAAATGTCTATTTAGGTCTTCTGCCCATTTTTGGATTGGGTTGTTTGTTTTTTTAATATTGAGCTGCATGAGTTGTTTATATATTTTGGAGATTAATCCTTTGTCCATTGATTCGTGTGCAAATATTTTCTCCCATTCTGAGGGTGGTCTTTTCTTCTTGTTTATGGTTTCCTTTGCTGTACAAAAGCTTTGAACTTTCATTAGGTCCCATTTGTTTATTTTTGTTTTTAATTTCCACTACTCTAGGAGGTGGATCAAAAAAGATTTTGCTGTGATTTATGTCAAAGAGTGTTCTTCCTATGTTTTCCTCTAAGAGTTTTATAGTGTCCGGTCTTACATTTATGTCTCTAATCCATTTTGAGTTTATTTTTGTGTATGGTGTTAGGGAGTGTTTTAATGTCAATCTTTTACATGTAGCTGTCCAGTTTTCCCAGCACCACTTATTGAAGAGACTGTCTTTTCTCCATTACATATCCTTGCCTCCTTTGTCATAGATTAGTTGACCATAGGTACGTGGGTTTATCTCTGGGCTTTCTATCTTGTTCCATTGATCTATATTTCTGTTTTTGTGTCAGTACCATATTGTCTTGATTACTGTAGCTTTGTACTATGGTCTGAAGTCAGGGAGTCTGATTGCCCTAGCTCCATTTTTTTCCCGCAAGACTGCTTTGGCTATTCGGGGTCTTTTGTGTCTCCATACAAGTTTTAATATTTTTTCTTCTAGCTCTGTAAAAAATACGTAATTTGATAGGGACTGCATTGAACCTGCAGATTGCTTTGGGTAGTATAGTCATTTTCACAATATTGATTCTTCCAATCCAAGAACATGGTATATCTCTCCATCTGTTAGTATCATCTTTAATTTCTTTCATCAGTGTTTTATAGTTTTCTGCATACAGGTCTTTTGTCTCCCTAGGTAGGTTTATTCCTAGGTATTTTATTCTTTTTGTTACAATGGTAAATGGGAGTGCTTCCTTAATTTCTCTTTCAGATTTTTCATCATTAGTGCATAGGAATGCAAGAGATTTCTGTGCATTAATTTTGTATCCTGCAACTTTACCAAATTCATTGATTAGCTCTAGTAGTTTTCTGGTAGCATCCTTAGGATTCTGTATGTAGTATGATGATATCTGCAAACAGTGACAGTTTTATTTCTTCTTTTCCAATTTGTATTCCTTTTATTTCTTTTTCTTCTCTGATTGCCATGGCTAGGACTTCCAAAACTATGTTGAATAATAGTGATGAGAGTGGACATCCTTGTCTTCTTCCTGATCTTAGAGGAAATGCTTTCAGGTTTTCCCCATTGAGAATGATGTTTGCCATGGGTTTGTTGTATATGGTCTTTATTATGTTGAGGTAGGTTCCCTCTATGCCCACTTTCTGGAGAGTTTTTATATATATGGGTGTCGAATTTTGTCAAAAGCTTTTTCTGCATCTATTGAGATGATCATATGACTTTTTTCCTTCAATTTGTTAATATGGTTTATCACATTGATTGATTTACATATATGGAAGAATCCTTGCATCCCTGGGATAAATCCCACTTGATCATGGTGTATGATCCTTTTAATGTGTTGTTGGATTCTGTTTGCTTGTATTTTATTGAGGATTTTTGCTTCTATATTCATCAGTGATATTGGTTTGTAATATTCTTTTTTTTGTAGTATCTTTGTCTGGTTTTGGTGTCAGGGTGATGGGGGCCTCATTGAATGAGTTTGGGTGTGTTCCTTCCTGCGCAATTTTTTGGAAGAGTTTGAGAAGGATGGGTGTTAGCTCTTCCATAAATTTTTGATAGAAATCCCCTGTCAAGCCATCTGGTCCTGGACTTTTATTTATTGGAAGATTTTTAATCAAAGTTTCAATTTCACTACTTGTGACCTGTCTGTTCAGATTTTCTATTTCTTCCTGGTTCCATCTTGGAAGGTTACACCTTTCTAAGAATTTGTCCATTTCTTCCAGGTTGTCCATTTTATTGGCATAGAGCTGCTTGTAGTAGTCTCTTAGTATTTCTGCAGTGTCTGTTGTAACTTCTCCTTTTTCATTTCTAATTTTATTGATTTGAGTCCTCCCCCTCTTTTTCTTGATGAGTCTGGCTAATGGTTTATCAAGTTTGTTTATCAGCTAATGGTTTATCAATTTTGTTTATCTTCTCAAAGAACCAGCTTTTAGTTTTATTGATCCTTGCTATTGTTTTCTTTGTTTCTATTTCATTTATTTCTGCTCTGATCTTTATGACTTCTTTCCTTCTGCTAACTTTGGGCTTTGTTTGTTCTTCTTTATCTAGTTCCTTTAGGTCTAAGGTTAGACTGTTTATTTGAGATTTTTCTTGTTTCTTGAAGTAGGCTTGTATAGCTATAAACTTCTCTTTAGAACTGCTTTTGCTGCACCCCATAGGTTTTGGATTGTGGTGTTTTCATTGTCATTTGTCTCTAGGTATTTTTTGATTTCTTCTTTGATTTCTTCAGTGATCTCTTGGTTATTTAGTAACATATTGTTTAGTCTCCATGCGTTTGTGTTTTTTACATTTTTTCCCTGTAATTCATTTCTAATCTCATAGCGTGTGGTCAGAAAAGTTGCTTGATATGATTTCAATTTTCTTAAATTTACTGTGGTTTGATTTGTGACCCAAGATGTGCTCTATCCTGGAGAATGTTTCATGAGCACTTGAGAAGAAAGTGTAATCTGCTGTTTCTGGATGGAATGTCCTATAAATATCAATTAAATTTATCCAGTCTCTTGTGTCATTTATTTATTTTCATTTTGGGTGATCTGTCCATTGGTGTAAGTGAAGTGTTAAAGTCTCCCACTATTATTGTGTTACTGTTGATTTCCTCTTTTAGAGGAAACTGTTAGCAGTTGCCTTATGTATTGAGGTGCTCCTAGGTTGGGTGCATATATATTTATAATTGTGATATCTTTTTCTTGGATTGATCCCTTGATCATTATGTAGTATCCTTCCTTGTCTCTTGTAACATTCTTTATTTTAAAGTCTATTTTACCTGATATGAGTATTGCTACTCCAGCTTTCTTTTGATTTCCATTTGCATGGAATATCTTTTTCCATCCCCTCACATTCAGTCTGCATGTGTCCCTAGGTTTGAAGTGGGTCTCTTGTAGACAGCATGTAGATGGTCTTGTTTTTGTATCCATTCAGCAAGCCTGTGTCTTTTGGTTGGAGCATTTAATCCATTCACGTTTAAGGTAATTATTGATAGGTATGTTCCTATGACCATTTTCTTAATTGTTTTGGGTTTGTTTTTGTAGGTCCTTTTCTTCTCCTGTGTTTCCCACTTAGAGAAGTTCCTTTAGCATTTGTCTTAGAGCTGGCTGGGTGGTGATGAATTCTCTTAGCTTTAGCTTTTGCTTGTCTGTAAAGCTTTTGATTTCTCCATTACACCTGAATGAGATCCTTTCTGGGTAGAGTAATCTTGGTTGTAGGTTCTTCCCTTTCATCACTTTAAGTATATCATGCCACTCCCTTCTGGCTTGTAGAGTTTCTGCTGAGAAATCAGCTGTTAACCTTATGGGAGTTCCCTTATATATTATTTGTCATTTTTCCCTTACTGCTTTCAATAATTTTTCTTTGACTTTAATTTTTGCCAGTTTGATTACTATGTGTCTCGGCGTGTTTCTCCTTGGGTTTATCCTGTATGGGACTCTCTGTGCTTCCTGGCCTTGGGTGGCTATTTCCTTTCCCATGTTAGGGAAGTTTTCAACTATAATCTCTTCAAATGTTTTCTCAGGTCCTTTCTCTGTCTCTTCTCCCTCTGGAACCCCTATAATGCGAATGTTGCTGCTTTTAATGTCGTCCCAGAGCTCTCTTAGGCTGTCTTCATTTCTTTTCAACCTTTTTTCTTTATTCTGTTCTGCAGCAGTGAATTCCACCATTTTGTCTTCCAGGTCACTTCTTCGTTCTTCTGCCTCAGTTATTCTGCTACTGATTCCTTCTAGTGTAGTTTTCATTTCAGTTATTGTATTGTTCATCTCTGTTTGTTTGTTCTTTAATTCTTCTAGGTCTTTGTTAAACATTTCTTGCATCTTCTCGATCTTTGTCTCCATTCTTTTTCCGAGGTCCTGGATCATCTTCACTATCATTATTCTGAATTCTTTTTCTGGAAGGTTTCCTATGTCCACTTCATTTAGTTGTTTTTCTAGGGTTTTATCTTGTTTCTTCATCTGGTACATAGCCCTCTGCCTTTTCATCTTGTCTATCTTTCTGTGAATGTGGTTTTTGTTCCACAGGCTGCAGGATTGTAGTTCTTCTTGCTGCTGCTCTATAATGTAGAGATTTTTGATATTTAAATTCTGGGAATAAGTTGGCTGACCCGGGGTAGGATTCTTTTCCTTCCAGTTCTGCTTTTTTGTTTTTATTTTTGTTTCTACGTTTGCCTGTGGAATTAGAATTTCTCTTCATTCCAGCCTGCTCAATTCCACCACTAGACCACCACCAATACAAAAATGTTGCCCTTTAATGACAATAGCTGTCACTTATCGATCATCTACCACATCCAAGCACTTTATATAAGAATGCTGTAATGTAGCTAATGAACATAATAACATAGAAATAATATGATAGATGTCTTTGGGGAACATTTCCTACACTCCAGACTTCATTCTCATTTAATCCTCACAACCATCCTAAGAGGCAGGTATTATCACCATTTTAGAGATAAGAAAAGTGAAGTAAATGCCATTAATTTTACTTAGCAGATGAGCAGTGAGTTTAGAGAGAGATCACAGTTATTAAGTAGCAGAGACAGGATTTTAACCAAGGTCTCTGATTTTTTAAAATCTATCTTAAAAAAAAAAAAAAAAAAAAAGCATTCCGCTCCACCTAAGAAGAAAATATACCTCCTCAGAACCAGAGAACTCCTTCTCATTTCAGAGAGGCTGCATCTGTATTTGGGGTCATCTGCAAAGCAGAGATCTAACAGCCTCATCCAGGATGAAGTTCTTAACTCCACTCACCTCCCGAAGAACTCCAATTAGCATTTCCTCTCCCATTCTGGGTGGGCCTTTCTCTTCTCTTCCCTGAGAAACTTCCTGACTTGCCAGGACAGTTCACAATATTATTACAACATTGTGGCAGCAGCATCACAGAAGCAGAAGGAAGAAGAATGGCCTTCCGTAGTCTCCTGGTGACGCTGAGGCTCCTTGACCACGCATGTCACCTCCCTTCCCCAATCACAGAGCACTAGGTGTCCTAGCCCCATGATGAAGAGAGCAGCTCTGCTGGCAGACAGATCGGCCTGTTGGTGGCTTCCCATGAAGGAGCAATCTGACCTTTGTTAAGTCACCAATTTTGCCTTGGGTTCTTCATTTGTAAATGAGAACACAACCTTCTCCTAAGTTGCCTCGTGCATTAGAAAAAACTGATTTTTTCTGGGCCCCTGTTTGGCTTCATCTCTATGTTAAGGTGAAATTACAGATGGTGCTAATGAAACAGATCAATATTTTTGCATATAACTTTTGTGGATGGTTTAACCATCATATTTGCTGAGAAGGTGGATCATGGGATTATTCTAGGTTTTTAGTTTGGGCTGGAGCTTTGTAGTACAACGGGCGGGTAATAGACAAGGTAAGATGCCAAAATCCTTTCCCCTGCCCTCCATAGGTATATCATTAGATGGAATGTTACTCTGGCCAGCTTTTCTCCATCCAGGCTCTGAACTAGTGGTTCAGGCAAAATTGACACATGGGCCTTAACACTCAGCTTATTATTCTACTTTTGGCTTGTCTTGACATTATTCCTAGCCTAAATTCAACAAATCATCACTTCCTCTTTTATCATATTTTAGTACGAGTAATTTAATGTCACCAATACTCAAAATAAGCCTGCACACACCGCTTGCGTCAGGCACAGGGATTGGGCTTTTCATACATTGTCTCCCTAATTCCTAGAACAACCCAATGAGCCAGAAACTGTCTCAGATATGACAAAACTGAAGTTCAGAGAGTTTAAGTAATTGCCCAAAGTCATGTAACTAATAAGTAGCAGAACCAGCTGTGTCAAATTTCCAAGTTGATGGAGAGAATTAAAACTTTTCATAAGCCTACTTTTCTTTGGGTTTTGTTTTCCTTTGTTTTGTTTGTTTGTTTTCCCTTCTTCATCAGCCTAATAGCTGGTTCAAGTCTAAGCTTTCCCCTCCTCCTGGGAGTCTGCCCTGTCTCTCTAAGATGGGTCAAGTGGCCTCTTCTGAGACCCCATAGTGTAACACACAGGTTGGTCACAGCACTTAGCACGCTGAGTGAAACGTACAGCGTTTAACTTCTTGCATCCCTCCCAGGCTGATCACCACAGGGCAGCCTCCTCTTTGCTTCCACAGAACCTCACACCGTGCTTGGTACTGTGGCAGAGGCTCAGGGCAAACCTGTGGACTTGAACTGACCGACTGAAACCATAGGTCAATATTAGAACTGAATACTTGTGGTAACGTGGAAAACTTAGGATACAAATAGACCAGTCATTCCCATATCTGTTTGCTATGAAGTGTGTGTGTGTGTTTGTAAAATGAGAGTATGTATGTACCATGAGCTTTCTCTCTCCTCCTATCAGACTGTCATTCCCAGCATCCCATGCAGGTGTCATTCCCATGGAATTTCATCTATCTCCCTGGACATCAGACATTTCTCTGTTCCCTTTAAACAAAATCCCTCATTTTACCTCTCCCCTTCTCCTCCTTATCTCCTTCCCTTCAGGCAAGCTGTGAGCCCTAACCCCACCTTCATTAAACTTGGAATGGACTGCCATTTATTTCATGTTGGAGGTAACAAGAAGAAGCAGATAAGACTGTTCATTAGAAATGAACATTCTAGCCCCATCGTTCTTAGAACATAACAGCACAACTAAGATTATGGGACATTCCCATGTACCACTAAGTACTCTGCTTACATTCATTCATTTACTCCTCACAGCCACTCTGTGAGGTCGGTGCTATTATTATCCCCACTTCACAGATGAGGAAACTGAGGTGGAGACAGGGGACATAGCTTGCCCAGGGTCACACAGCTAGTAAGTGGCGGAATCAACTGGTGAAACCAGGCACGCTGGCTCCAGGCCCCCAGGACAGCCCATGACTGCTTCCCACCACCAGGCCCTTTTTTTTCACTGTGACATGAAGTCTACCAGAACACTGACCTCATTTCAGTTGTCCAAGTTGGAAATTATAGAATCTTCAGATTAGAAGTAACCTTGTTGTCCAACCTAACTCAATTTCCTACCCACTGCAAACTCCCTTCTAGAACTTTCCAGATGAATGAGAATTCATTCAATTCTGCTTGAGTACTCCCAGTGACAGGAAAGAAATACTGTAATATGGATGTGAAATATAAACTGTTCATGGATAAATTATTGCATAATAAAAACATGCCTAATGGCTACACTTCCCTAATATGTCCATCTGCTAGTTATGTTTTTATATGCAAACTCATTTTGGTAAAATTGTTTCTTTAAGAAACAACTTTTAGCGTAATTTGTCTTGAGACGTCTACATTTTCCTTTCATACCTCCTTATTAATGGGCTTATTTTCAGAGAGGAAAGTGGAGCAAAGAAAATAGAGAAAAAAACAGTCACTTTTGCTCATGTGGTTGTTTGGGGGTTAAAAATGAATGCTGACAGTGTGTGAGAGATCTTTTTAATATCTGCAGTTAATTTCCCACACTAGACTTTCAAAAGCTACTATGGTACTGTTTTCTCCCACTATGCGAAAAATCTGTTTGAAATGAACTACTGGAAAAGTTATGACACCATAAATCCTGCTAAATAGAACAATGTCTTTGATATTTAACCCCCAGTTAAGATGTAAATATCAGTGGCAGCTGTTCATTAGGTATGTTCCTAGTTTCTGTTTATGCCACAGCGCAAGAAGAAATCTCAGGATCCCATACTTTTGAAGAGATTTCTAAACGCTAGTGTTATACAAAACTTAAAAATACGGTTATCTTACCATGGGAGACAACGGTACCATCCCATCTAAGAGTGTGGGTTTTGAGTTAGATGGCCTGGGTTTAAATCCCTGCAATTTCCACCTTGTTAGGATGTCGAGAACATTCAGTGTTCTTAGCATAACACCTAACGCTTTAAGTGCCCAATAAATGCTAAGTTCGGCAGAGTTTGAGACTGAGAATGAGGGATTGGGTTCAAAGTCTTAGAATCCAAAGTTTTCTGTTTCCTCCAATTTATCCAAAAATTAAAATTGGGGCAGTAAGGTATCCCATGATGGACATATCAAATGGCCAACAAGACAGACCACAGCACAGGGAAGAAGTGCATGAAAGCTGTAGGGCAAGATGTGGCCATGACCGATGTCAAGTAAGACGTTAGCAGCCGGGGATACCCAGAAGCCAGAGATCCACTCCTGGAGTCATCAGAGGGACAGGTGCAGAAATATCTCCCATCCCTAAGGTGGCTTAAGACTGAACTGTCTCTACATGTCCTTCCTTGCCATTGGGGAGTAACCCCCAGACAGAACTTCCGATAACCTGGATTTTAGTCCTGGGTCTGCCCTCTGTCAAAGTTCAGATCACTTACATTTTCTGAACCTCACTTTTCTATCATAACACTGTTTTCTTCCTCCCTTAGGATTACTGAGGTACTGTGTGGGAAAGGGCATTGAAACAAGGTTTCAGAGTACTATCAATACAAATGTCACATTTTATCACTATTACTGCTGTCTTCTAATACAATTACTGACTTCCCAGGACCTAACAAGCAGGGGGCAGGAGGCAGGCTGAAGCAAAGGCAACTGGCCAAATGCCATAAAAACAGTCACAAACTTTCTTTTTACACCTCACAAGCTGAGTTGAAGGCTGGACACAGCCATTGCTAACAAAGCCTCATGTGCTGATTTGAAAGTGTTCACTTTGCCTTGCATTCTTCAGGAAGCACTTAGCACTTTTTCAGTGGGTGATGATGTTAACATCAAATGCTCAGTTTAAAACATTATTTCATACCATATTAATTATACAGGACTTGCCCTTCTATTCATTAAAGTGGTCCCCAAAGTGCCTCCAATTAGGCTCCTTTGCTCCCTCTCTGTCCATTTCATTCCTCAATGCCTTGAAAGCAATTAAAAACTGCAGTCTTGAAAAAAAACAAAAACAAAACACATCATTCCAAATAAAGGGAAATCCGTTCTACAAACAACCAGAATGGCAGAGTTAAAAATAGAGCAGTTTCTACACATGCCTCAGTGCAAGGATCCAACAGTTTGCTCAGTGATATGATCAAAATTAATAGGTAATCAAATATTATGCAATAATAGACTGGTTGCTTTTCCTTGCTAGGCAAATCTCTAAAATCTCTTTATGTTAAAATTTTAAATATAAAAGTTTCCCTAAAGTGAATAAGGCATTCACTTTAGTAATGGTCATTTTTAGTAATGAAAGTGCACTTTCTCCATCTTAATGAAACTATTGTTTTTGTTCAACTGAGTGATTTTATTCATTAAAATGAATGACAGGAGTGTGGTTAGCATAGTTGCAGAGTCCTTGGAGAGTCCCAGAATTTTAGAGCCAGACCAAATCCCAGGCTGGCATGCACAGTATACATCCAAAGGTCTCCATCTGAGGGTCAAAAAGCTGGTTTCTGGTGCCACTGGAGGCATTAAATAGCTGTGTGACCCTGGGCAAGTCATTCACATTTTCTTTGGCTCAGTTTATTGGTCGGTATAAATGAAGGACTTCCAATTCCACGATACTTTAAATTAAATTTACTATGCTGGTATCTGTTTATATAATTTTTTAAGCAAATAATAATATGTTCCAGCAGAGTATGGTTTTCTTTCTATTTTTGACAAAAAATGGGGGGAACTAGCTGTATTTTAATTCTGTTATTGGGAAAAAACTAGTATTTCTTAATAGGCTGTAAATACTGTGAGGGTGAGGCCTGGGGTTGATTATTTTGTGTCTCCCATGGTGCCTCTAACCTACTAGGTACTAGAAAAGAGTGATGAGCTGTAGAATTTCATTGTTGCATGTTTCATTGTATTTTGCTTATAAGTATCCTGCTCTGAAACACCATTGGGAAAAAATCCTATCGTAATATGTGCTTCCCACGAAGTGAGTTTTAATTGTGTTGCCCAATACCAATTGATTAATGCCTACTGGCACACAGGTACACTCACACACACGGTTCATCTAGAGTTTTGGGGAAAAGTTTATTTCGGTTCTCCACCACACCATGCTATTGGGTCGATGCATCCCATCGTTAATTTGTACTCAGAGCAATAGTTCCCAAAGCTATTCTCCAGCAAGGTAAATGTTGACATGCCAGTTAAAATGGATGACGTAAATAGAGCCATTGAGAATATTCCGGACATTTTATTTCATGATTTGGAGCCTGCAAAATGTCCAGGACGTGACAGACATGACAATTTCTCAAGGGAGTCATAACTAAACCAGTTTATGAATGGTTGACTTAAGACAGTCTAAATCTCAACTACAAGACCAACTGTGTCACTCTCTGGAGTTCTGTGTTCCAGGGGAGCTATTTTTTCTTTGAATTTCTTTTTTTAAATTTTTATTTATTTTTTGGCCGTGTTGGGTCTTCGTTGCTGCATGCGGTCTTTCTCTAGTTGTGGCGAGCGGGGGCTACCCTTCCTTGCTGTGCGCGAGCTTCTCATTGCGGTGGCTTCTCTTGTTGCAGAGCACGGGCTCTAGAGCGTGCGGGCTTCAGTATATGCGGCGTGTGGGCTCAGTAGTTGCAGTACTCGGGCTCTAGAGTGCAGGCTCAGTAGTTGTGGTGCACGGGCTTAGTTGCTCCACGGCATGTGGGATCTTCCCGGATCAGGGATCCAACCCGTGTCCCCTGAATTGGCAGGCAGATTCTTAACCACTGAGCCACCAGTGAAGTCCCAGGGGGGCTATTTTAAAGACCCAATGGTAGCTCCCACTCCCATTTTCTGATTTCTGTCACACAGGGTCACCCAGTCCCCTGGAAAATGTAGCTCCCTGCACTGGTGGCAACATAAGGAAACCATGGCACTCAAGGCTCACGACACGTGTAATTCATTTTCCTCCCAGAATGACTCAAGAAGAGATTTTTTAGAATTCAGTCTGAGTCTCAGTAATTCAATTTGTGGAAAGGAGCAGGCAAAGCTTTAATTCTATCATAATTAGTTTCATGTGTGAATGTATCAACTAATCTTTTTGCTGGGAAATATATTAGGTAAACAGAGTGGAGAACGTGGTGGATGAGGGTGACCAAAGAATCTCCCTGAAGGTTGGTGGCTGTTCCCCTGTGTAGACCCGGGAGAGGCTTCATTAAGGCAGTTTGGGGCAATCCAATCACTGGTCTCCATGCTTGAACTTGAAAGTCCGCCCACACCCAGGATTTCTGTCTCTTCTTAAGCAAGCAGGGACTGGTTTTGCATGCCCTACCCACACACAGCTGGATGAAAATGTAATCTTTTCACTCACTTTCTGGGCTCCACACAGAAAATGTCAACTTTCTCCTGTTAGTAATTAAGCCAGCTGTCAACATACTTAGACTGGGTTGCAGTTGCTTTTTGCGTGAGCTGCATGGCTGACTTCTCTGTGCTTCAAAAACTCGGCTGGTGCTCCCAGCAGTCACTGTGGAGTTGGTAAAATATCAACACCACTTCTCTAGTGTCTGACTCTTGACCAGAGTGGTAGATTTCCGTGGTTGCAGAGAGCCTGTCTGGATTACGTAGTCTCATTTTTGCCAATACACTGTATTACCAATTCAAGAGACAGCGAGAACTTCCTAGTTTATGAGCCCTACCCCACTGATGGCCCCCCCTTGTTCTTATAGATGCTATAAACATGAGTCAGGCCCTGCGCTGAATGTTTCACATAGATTATTTTTAATAATCCTCACCATAAAGTACTCATTATTCTCATGAAAACATTGAGGCTCAGAGAGATAAAGTTTCCATGATAAGATGGCAGAGTAAAATTCAATCCTGTGTTTGTCTGACCAGAAAACCTTTCTCTGATTCACCTCATCTCACCTTTATTTACAACCACTCGCAGTTGGTGTTTACCTCTAACTTCCTTATTCTTCCATCCCTCTATTTCTATGTTACGTATTGCTTACAATTTCGACCCTGGGGGATGGGAGCTAGAGGAAGAAAAGGTACTATTTCCCTCCTTGCTATTTGCATACTGTTTCGCTTTCCCATACACACGATCATTTAAGTCTTAATCACCGCCAAGCAAGAACATTTCAATGTCATGATCTGCCACAGAATAAGGACTTTGTCCCGAGCACGAAGCTCAGGAGTGATTGGCCAAGTTAATCAAATTGCCTGAAACCTTGATTGTGTAGAAAAGTTCAATGGAAAAAGTTCCATTTTGCTCTCTGCCCCACCTCTCTCAGCACACTGATGGGTTCTCATAAAGTGCCCTCCTCAGTTATTCCTTTGACTTCAGTCTAGGTGGAGGAGACAAGGGAGAGAGCCTTTTCAAGACAATTCTTTAAAATACATAGGGTAGAGTATGGGGAACAAGCATTTTCCTACATTGCTGTCAAATAAGTAGAGTGGAACAATCTCTCTAACTAGCAATTTGATGATATGTTTCAAGAATCTGAAAAATATTTATGTTCTTTGATCAAACAGTTCTGCATCTAGAAATTTACCTTAAGTCAATCATCATAGACATATGCACATATTTATATGCACAGAACTGCTTATCACAGAAATGGATTATAATAGTGAAAAATGGAAAATAATCCAAGTGTCAACAATAGGGGCTTGTTTAGGAAAATGATAACACATCCATACATTATGATATTATACAATCAGAACAAGGGGTTCTACAAAGAACGTTTAATGATTGAAAGAAATGATCATGAACTATTATGCAAATAAAAGTATTTCAAGAAAGTTCTTTTTCTTTCCTTCCAGAATCACATCTTCTTCCAGCTAAACAATTTTGTTCCTGCACCTCATTCATTCCTGAAGTGACTCTTTATTTTTTTAATTTTTATTAAAATACAGTTGATTTACAATGTTGTGTTAGTTTCAGGTATACAGCAAAGTGATACAGTTATACATAGATATATAAAAATATATTGATATGTTCTTTTTTTACATTCTCTTCCATTATAGGTTATTACAAGATATTGAATAGAGTTCCCTGTGCTATACGGCAGGTCTTTGTTGGTTATCTATTTTATATATAGTAGTGTGTATATGTTAATCCCAAACTCCTAATTTATCCCTCCCTCCACTTTCCCCATTGGTAACCATAAGTTTGTTTTCTATGTCTGTGAGTCTATTTCTGTTTTGTAGAAAATATTTCAAGAAAGTTTTGTTCAATATGGCATCTACTAGCCACATATGGCAATTTAAATTTTGATTAATTAAAATTAAAAATCCAGTTTCTCAGTGGCACGAGGCACATTTTTCTTTTTTTAAAATTACCATTGGCATACATGATAGAGATGAAAAGTTTTTTTAATTTTTGAATTTTATTTCATTTATTTTTTTATACAGCAGGTTCTTATTAGTCATAAATTTTATACACATCAGTGTATATATGTCAATCCCAATTGCCCATTCATCACACCACCACCACCACCACCATCACCCCCCCGCTACTTTCCCCACTTGGTGTACATGCATTTGTCCTCTACATCTGTGTCTCAATTTCTGCCCTGCAAACTGGTTCATCTGTGCCATTTTTCTAGGTTCCACATATATATGTTAATATACGATATTTGTTTTTCTCTTTCTGACTCACTTCACACTGTATGACAGTCTCTAGATCCATCCACGTCTCAACAAATGACCCAATTTCGTTCCTTTTTATGGCTGAGTAATATTCCACTGTATATATGTACCACATCTTCTTTATCCATTCGTCTGTCGATGGGCATTTAGGTTGCTTCCATGACCTGGCTATTGTAAATAGTGCTGCAATGAACATTGGGGTGCATGTGTCTTTTTGAATTATGGTTTTCTCTGGGTATATGCCCAGTAGTGGGATTGCTGGATCATATGGTAATTCTATTTTTAGTTTTTTAAGGAACCTCCATACTGCTCTCCATAGTAGCTGTATCAATTTACATTCCCAACAACAGTGCAAGAGGGTTCCCTTTTCCCCACACCCTCTCCAGCATTTGCTGTTTGTAGGTTTTCTGATGATGCCCATTCTAACTGGTGTGAGGAGATACCTCATTGTAGGTTTGATTTACATTTCTCTAATAATTAGTGATGTTGAGCAGCTTTTCATGTGCTTCTTGGCCATCTGTATGTCTTCTTTGGAGAAGTGTCTATTTAGGTCTTCTGCCCATTTTTGGATTGGGTTGTTTGTTTTTTTAATATTGAGCTGCATGAGTTGTTTATGTAATTTGGAGATTAATCCTTTGTCCGTTGATTCGTGTGCAAATATTTTCTCCCATTCTGAGGGTTGTCTTTTCGTCTTGTTTATGGTTTCCTTCGCTGTGCAAAGGCTTTTAAGATTCATTAGGTCCCATTTGTTTATTTTTGTTTTTATTTCCATTACTCTAGGAGGTGGATCAGAAACGATCTTGCTGTGATTTATGTCAAAGAGTGTTCTTCCTGTGTTTTCCTCTAAGAGTTTTATAGTGTCCAGACTTACATTTATGTCTCTAATCCATTTTAAGTTTATTCTTGTGTATGGTGTTAGGGAGTGTTCTAATTTCATTCTTTTACATGTAGCTGTCTGATTTTTCCAGCACCACTTATTGAAGAGACTGTCATTTCTCCATTGTTTATCCTTGCATTCTTTGTCATAGATTAGCTGACCATATGTGAGTGGGTTTATCTCTGGGCTTTCTATCTTGTTCCATTGATCTATGTTTCTGTTTTTGTGCCAGTACCATATTGTCTTGATTACTGTAGCTTTGTACTATAGTCTGAAGTCAGGGAGTCTGATTCCTCCAGCTCCACTTTTTCCCCTCAAGACTGCTTTAGCTATTCTGGGTCTTTACTGTCTCCATACAAATTTTAAGATTCTTTCTTCTAGCTCTGTAAAAAGTACCATTGGTAATTTGATAGGGATTGCATTAAATCTGTAGATTGCTTTGGGTAGTATAGTCATTTTCACAATATTGATTCTTCCAATCCAAGAACATGGTATATCTCTCCATCTGTTGGTATCATCTTTAATTTCTTTCATCAGTGTCTTACAGTTTTCTGCATACAGGTCTTTTGTCTCCCTAGGTAGGTTTATTCCCAGGTATTTTATTCTTTTTGTTGTAATGGTAAATGGGAATGCTTCCTTAATTTCTTTCAGATTTTTCATCATTAGTGCATAGGAATGCAAGAGATTTCTGTGCATTAATTTTGTATCCTGCAACTTTACCAAATTCATTCAAACTACTCTAGTAGTTTTCTGGTGTCATCTTTAGGACTCTCTGTGTATAGTATCATGATATCTGCAAACAGTGACAGTTTTACTTCTTCTTTTCCAATTTGTATTCCTTTTATTTCTCTTTCTTCTCTGATTGCCATGGCTAAGACTTCCAAAACTATGTTGAATAGTAATGGTGAGAGTGGACATCCTTGTCTTGTTCCTGGTCTTAGAGGAAATGCTTTCAGTTTTTCACCATTGAGAATGATGTTTGCTGTGGGTTTGTCATATATGGCCTTTATTTTGTTGAGGTAGTTTTCCTCTATGCCCACTTTCTGGAGAGTTGTTAGCATAAATGGGTGTTGAATTTTGTCAAAAGCATTTTCTGCATCTATTGAGATGATCATTTGTTTTTTCTTCTTCAATTTGTTAATATGGTTTATCACATTGATTGATTTACATATATGGAAGAATCCTTGCATCCCTGGGATAAATCCCACTTGATCATGGTGTATGATCCTTTTAATGTGTTGTTGGATTCTGTTTGCTTGTATTTTGTTGAGGATTTTTGCATCTATATTCATCAGTGATATTGGTCGGTAATTTTATTCTTTTGTAGTATCTTTGACTGGTTTTGGTATCAGGGTGATGGTGGCCTCATAGAATGAATTTGGGAGTGTTCCTTCCTGCACAATTTTTTGGAAGAGCTTGAGAAGGATGGGTGTTAACTGTTCTCTAAATGTTTGATAGAAATCACCTGTGAAGCCATCTGGTCCTGGACTTTTGTTTGTTGGAAGATTTTTAAACAGTTTCAATTTCATTACTTGTGATTGGTCTGTTCATATTTTCTATTTCTTCCCAGTTCAGTCTTGGAAGGTTATACCTTTCTAAGAATTTGTCCATTTCTTCCAGGTTGTCCATTTTATTGTCGTAGAGGTGCTTGTAGTAGTCTCTTAGGATGCTGTGTATTTCTCCAGTGTCTGTTATAACTTCTTCTTTTTCATTTCTAATTTTATTGATTTGAGTCCTCTCCCTCTTTTTCTTGATGTGTCTGGCTAATAGTTTATCATTTTGTTTATCTTCTCAAAGAACCAGCTTTTAGTTTTATTGATCCTTGCTATTGTTTTCTTTGTTTCTATTTCATTTATTTCTGCTCTGATCTTTATGACTTCTTTCCTTCTGCTAACTTTGGGCTTTGTTTGTTCTTCTTTCTGTATTTCCTTTAGGTGTAAGGTTAGATTGTTTATTTGAGATTTTTCTTGTTTCTTGAAGTAGGCTTGTATAGCTATAAACTTCTCTCTTAGAACTGCTTTTGCTGCACCCCATAAGTTTTGGATTGTCGTGTTTTCATTGTCAGTTGTCTCTAGGTATTTTTTCATTTCTTCTTTGATTTCTTCAGTGATCTCTTGGTTATTTAGTAACATATAGTTTAGCCTCCATGTGTTTGTGTTTTTTACGTATTTTTCCCTGTAATTCATTTCTAATCTCATAGTGTGTGGTCAGAAAAGTTGCTTGATATGACTTCAATTTTCTCAAATTTACTGTGGCTTGATTTGTGACCCAAGATGTGATCCATCCTCAGAATATTCCCTGTGCACTTGAGAAGAAAATATAATCTTCTGTTTCTGGATGGAATGTCCTATAAATATCAATTAAATCTATCTAGTCTATTGTGTCATTTAAAGCTTCTGTTTCCTTATTTATTTTCATTTTGGATGATCTGTCCATTGGTGTAATTGAGGTGTTAACGTCCCCCACTATTATTTTGTTACTGTTGATTTCCTCTTTTATACCTGTTAGCAGTTGCCTTATGTACTGAGGTGCTCCTATGTTGGGTGCATATATATTTATAATTGTTATATCTTTTTCTTGGATTGGTCCCTTGATCATTATGTAGTGTCCTTCATTGTCTCTTGTAACATTCTTTATTTTAATGTCTATTTTATCTGATATGAGTATTGCTACTCCAGCTTTCTTTTGATTTCCATTTGCATGAATATCTTTTTCCATCCCCTCACTTTCAGTCTGTATGTGTCCCTAGGTCTGAAGTGGGTCTCTTGTAGACAGCATATAGATGGGTCTTTTTTTTGTATCCATTCAGTAAGCTTGTGTCTTCAGTAAGCTTGTGTTGGAACATTTAATCCATTCATGTTTAAGGTAATTATCGATATGTATTTTCCTATAACAATTTTCTTAATTGTTTAGGGGTTGTTTATGTAGGTCCTTTTCTTCTCTTGTGTTTCCTACTTAGAGAAGCTCCTTTAGCATTTGTCTTAGAGCTGGCTGGGTGGTGATGAATTCTCTCAGCTTTTGCTTGCCTGTAAAGCTTTTGATTTCTCCATTGCATCTCAATGAGATCCTTGCCGGGTAGAGTAATCTTGGTTGTAGGTTCTTCTTTTTCATCACTTTAAGTATATCATGCCACTCCCTTCTGGCTTGTAGAGTTTCTGCTGAGAAATCAGCTGTTAACCTTATGGGAGTTCCCTTGTATATTATTTGTCATTTTTCCCTTACTGCTTTCAATAATTTTTCTTTGTCTTTAATTTTTGCCAGTTTGATTACTATGTGTCTCAGCATGTATCTCCTTGGGTTTATCCTGTATGGGACTCTGTGCTTCCTGGCCTTGGGTGGCTATTTCCTTTCCCATGTTAGGGAAGTTTTCAACTATAATCTCTTCAAATGTTTTCTCAGGTCCTTTCTCTGCCTCTTCTTCTTCTGGGACCCCTATAATGCGAATGTTGTTGCGTTTAATGTTGTCCCAGAGCTCTCTTAGGCTGTCTTCATTTCTTTTCATTCTTTTTTCTTTTTTCTGTTCCACAGCCGTGAATTCCATCATTCTGTCTTCCAGGTCACTTCTCCGTTCTTCTGCCTCAGTTATTCTGCTACTGATTCCTTCTAGTGTAGTTTTCATTTCAGTTATTGTATTGTTCATCTCTGTTTGTTTGTTCTTTAATTCTTCTAGGTCTTTGTTAAACATTTCTTGCATCTTCTCGATCTTTGCCTCCATTCTTTTTCCGAGGTCCTGGATCATCTTCACTATCATTATTCTGAATTCTTTTTCTGGAAGGTTTCCTACGTCCGCTTCATTTAGTTGTTTTTCTGGGGTTTTATCTTGTTTCTTCATCTGGTACATAGCCCTCTGCCTTTTCATCTTGTCTATCTTTCTGTGAATGTGGTTTTTGTTCCACAGGCTGCAGGATTGTAGTTCTTCTTGCTTCTGCTGTCTGTCCTCGAGGCACATGTCAAGTATTCAATAGCTATCATATTGGATAGTACAGATACATAATAGTTCCATCATTTGCAGAAAATTCTATTGAGGACACTAATACAGACTATGATTTTATTATTTTTTCCAATGTATGCGTGCACATAGAGGAATTAGAAAGAAATATGCAAAATAATAATTGTGATGATCTTGGCTGGTGGAACTAGATAAGAGGTAGGGGAACTTTTTTTGTAAAGAGCCAGGTAGTAAATATTTAGATTGTATAGTCCATACAGCCAGTGTTGCAACTACTCAACTCTGCCATTACAGCATAAATGCTTCATTGGTGTATATAAGTAGATGAGCATGACTCTATTCCAATAAAACTTTATAAACAGAAACAGGTAGTGGGATGGATTTGGCCCAGGGACCATAATTTGACCCCTGGATCAGATAATTGGTGAGGCTGGTTATTTTTCTTTTCTGTGTATTGATATTTGAATTAAAAAAATACCATAATCATAAACCACAAAGAGTTACTGTATAGCACAGGGAACTATATTCAATGTCTTGTGATAACCTATAATGGAAAAAATCTAAAAAAGAATATAGATATAATATATATATATATTTATAACTGAATCATTTTGCTGTACACCTGAAACTAACATAATATTGTAAACCAGCTATGCTTCAATTAAAAAATAACATAATCTTTTATTTAAAAATAAAACTATATAAATAAATAAATAAATATATATATATAAAATTACTCACACACGCACACACACACACACACACACACACACACACACACACACACCCAGACCTTAAAGGTCTGGGTGCAGATACAAGGCATTCTTTGAAAAGTAGTAATGACTATTAAAATATTCAAACTGTCGTACACCAATGATTCCGTGTACTCCTTCCCACTCCTGCCGCCAGGTCTGTCATGCCACTCACACTTTCCGTCTCCCACAACACACTGAACACCTGTGCAGATGTTCCCCAAGATGTTACTCCCCTAATTTATCAGTGTAACTTCTTTAGAGCATAGTGCCTGGGTGTTTGTCTCTGAGCTTGCTGAGATGGAAATGCACATCTTAGAAAACAGTTCCTTGGCGAAGGCAATGTCTGCATCATTTGCCTCATATGTTTCCAGCAGAGTCTTTCAGGGCACATTTGGTGATGGTGAAGGTGGTGATGACCTTGCCAACCAAAATCATGTCAAAGAGAGTCCCCAGTGAATCTCTAAATAAACAGAGAGCTTCAGCAGGCATTCAGTCAGCGCATTTGATGCCCGCTCTCTGCACCAGCCACAGATGCTCTGGAAGAGGAGCTGGACCGGGAGTTAGGTGGCTGGGTGGTCTATCTCCTGCAGAAGGAGAGCTTTGCACTCATCTCCTGGTTTTCACACTGTGCTTCTTGAGTCCTGCGAGAAGAGGGAAAGAGCTGAATTTTAGGGTCTGGCACCTTAATTTGCTCCAGTCAGAGTAGTTCCTCAGATACAACCATTCTACAGATTGGGCTTCTGAGTTCAATTTGGACCAAAGGTTTGCCATGCTGCTTGTGGGGAGGGGGATGCAGGGAAGGGGTGGTGGTGGAGAAAAGGTGGTGAAAAACATGGCTAAATTCATCATCACAAACTGGTAGGCCATGGGCTCAAGCCATGTTTTGTTGGTTCCAAATGGTGTTATAAAAAGTTAAAATTTGAGGGGACTTCCCTGGCGGTCCAGTGGTTAAGACTCAGTGCTCTTCCACTGCAGGGGGTACGGGTTTGATCCCTAGTCGGGGAAATAAGATCCCGCACACCACCTGGCTTGGCGAAAAAAAAAAGTTAAAATGTGAAGCCAATGTTTAAAAATCAGAAATTGTCACATTTATGATTTTGAAAAACAAATAAACAAAAAAACCCTTTGTCTCTGGCTTCTCTTAAAAAATCAGAAAATCTGGCAACAGTCATTTCACAATCTGTCATGATGACAATTAGCTGGTGCTGAGAAGCAGCTGCTCCCTTCAGACAGGACGTGTCCTCTCTATCACCCTGTCCCACCCCTCCTTCTTGTATGACTCCAGGCCACTCCACTCATTCACATTACCTGCCTTGACCCTGTGGCCATTTGAGTTCAAGATCCTGAGGCTAGATGATTGTTAGGGCCCTTGCCTGTTCCCGCGTCTACTGGATTTCCATTACATCTATGACAATGAGTACTAAAATTAAAGCTAAAATCCCTTCCTTAAAGTCATCCTGAGTTTATGAACATTTCAGCCACAAATGTTCTACTCACTTTAAGTGCTGGGGTCAGGAGTCATTCTTTTGTGTTTTCATGAAAATAGAAGGTGTGAAGCCTCTAGCCAAGCAAACAAGATTTCCCTTCCAACAAATGCCATACTGCACTTCATGGGAATCACTAGGAATATTCTCCACATCTTTTTGTTCCTTCCTCACTTTGGGGAAGAGGGTAACATTGAACTTTCTGACCACCCTGAAGTGTCCTAACCAGTGAGAAAAATGACATGTGTCACTTCTGGACCTTGGCATTTCATATGATCTGAAACCCTAGGCTCTCACTTCCCTTTAGAACAGAGATTGGCCAAGTTCAAGACGGTGGCTGTGACATGGGCAACCTCACTCCCTAAGTGACAGTGAACAGAGGACTTTACCAGCTCATGATAGACCTCTACTGTGAGCAAGAAGTAAAACTGTGTTGTTTTAGACCCTGAGGCTTGGGGCTGTCTGTTACTACTGCACAACCTCGTCTGTCCTGACCGCTTAGGTGTCCTGAATGAAAGCACCATTCTCAAGCCCTGAGAATCTATACTCCCAACTCCATTTCACACTAGCCAACCATTCCTCTTCTTTCTTTGAAGTCCCTTCCCTTGAAATGAAGCATAAAGTTAGCATATTATTAAGCAATACCACCATCATTTCTTCATTTCTTGGCATTGCTCTACCCTTGATCTTTACTACCATTTTCCCCCGTTACATAATAAGATTGGAGGACACATGTGTTTCTAACCCTGAATAATTCATCTTCACAGAATCTCAGTATTTCAGTTAGAACATTTATTTCTTTCATTTTAATATTTTATCACTTTTGTCCTAAATGTATGACCTTAACTGGTTGCCATGCATTTTATTTCTTCTTGCCTTAAATATTTTAAAAGTCTCAAAGTACAAACATTACTCATAGAGTAACCAAAAATTTGCTCAGTTTTAGTTCTGTATTTAATTGTAACTGGGTGTCATTTGAATGATTATTTTTCCCCTTCTGATTCCTTTCTGCTTTAGCTTCCATCCTCATCTTTCTTGGGATATTTTAATGCTTGGCATTTGGCCACAGTGCCTACAGCTGGGAGGGGGACTGTACAGCATCAAGAAATCTGGGTCTTTCTTTTTTATGGCTGAGTAGTATTTGCAGCAACAGGAATGGACTTGGAGGATATTATTATGCTAAGTGAAATAAGTCAGACAGAGAAAGACAAATACTGTATGATCTCACTTATATATGGAATCTAAAAAAACCAAACAAACTAGTGAATATAACAAAAATGAAGCAGACTCACAGACATAGAGAACAAACTAGTGGTTACCAGTGGGGAGGAGAAATTTGAGGTTGGGGGGTAAGAGGCACAAACTGTTATGTAACAAATAAGCTACAAGGATATACTATACAAAACAGGGAATATAGCCAATATTTTATAATAACTATAAATGGAGTAAAACCTTTAAAATTTGTGAATCACTATATTATACAACTGTAACTTCTATAATATAGTACATCAACTATACTTCAATAAAAAATAAATAGGGCTTCCCTGGTGGTGCAGTGGTTGAGAGTCTGCCTGCCGATGCAGGGGACACGGGTTTGTGCCCCGGTCCGGGAAGATCCCACATGCCGCGGAGCGGCTGGGCCCGTGAGCCATGGCCGCTGAGCCTGCGCGTCCGGAGCCTATGCTCCGCAACGGGAGAGGCCACAACAGTGAGAGGCCTGCGTACCACAAATAAAAAATAAATAAATAGTAAATAAAATAACAAAAAATATTAAAAAAAAAAAAAAAAAAAAAGAACTCTGGGTCTTTTCCCACAGTAGAGCACCAAGGTTTTCTCCAGAGCTGGCACTTTTGCTGGGGGTTCAGACAGCGTGGTGATAAAGCACAAGGTGGAGAAAGTTTAAACATTGAGGATAATGTTTCCTTCATCTGTTACTACTACACAGAGTATTGAACTAGGTCTTTTTTCATATGTAACAGCTTTATTGAGGTATAATTCACATACAAAGAACTTCACATGTTTAATGTGTACAATTTGATGAGTTTAGACATATGCAAACACCCATAATACCGTCACCACTGTCTAGGTAACAGACGCATCCAACGCCTCCCAGGGTTTCGTTGTGTTCCTTCCTTGTGTGTGTGTGGTGTGTGTGTGTGGTAAGAACACTTAGCATGAGATGTACCCTCTTAAATGTCGAAGTGCACAATATTGTATTGTTAACTACAGGCACTATGCTATATGGCCCACCTCTAGAACCTGTTCATCCAGCATAACTAAAACCTTACGGCCTTTGAATAACAGCTCTCCAATTCACTTTTTAAGGATAATAAGAACTAACATATCTTCCATATTCAACCGTATGACAGGCAATAGCCTAAGGGCTTTATAGTCACTATCATCACATCTTATGGGAAAGGTTCCATGCAGTCCCCATTTCACAGATAAGGAAACTGAGGGGATAATTTCTCCTTTATTCAGTTTACCTAACCTTTCAGGCCACAGGGAGGTCCTGGCTAACATTAGGGTTGCAATAAAGAGGAGACAGTGTGGTAGAGGGAATGCCTCACCAGTCTCCATGTTCATTCATGGCTTTTCAACTATTTTATTGTGCTCAGAACACTTAAAATGAGAGCTACCTTCTTAATGATTTTTAAGTGTACAGTATTGTCCAGCCGATCTCTAGAACTTATTTATCTCACTTAATTGAAACTTTATGTCCATTGATTCGTAACTTCCCATTGACTAGTACCGCCTCATTTTCCCCCTGCCCTGGCAAACTCCATTCTACTCTTTGATTCTATGAATTTAACTCTGTTAGATACCTCCTGTATTGGAATCATGCAGTATTTGTCTTCCTGTGTCCTTAAGGTTCATCCATATTGTTGCATTTTGTTCTGAAAGAGATATCTGCACCTCCAAGTTTACTGCAGCCTTATTCACAACCGTCAAATAGAAACAACTCAAATGTCCATCAGCAGATGAACGGATGAAGAAAAAGTGATATATACATACAACGGAGTACTAGTCACCCTTGAAAAAGAAGGAACTTGCATGATCATTAATTTTACTGTGTAAGAGCTTACTTTTCCCCTCTATTAGAGTAAGAGTGGTGTGGCAGGTCTGCCATGCTCTAGCTAGATGACGTATTATCAGCTCTAAGTAAATGATGATAGTAAAACAATGTTATGATTCTCAACATCATACTTTCTCATGGTTCCTGTTTCATCTTTAACCCTAAGTTCAAACATGCCAGCCAGACACAAGGCCCAATCCTTTCAGGATTTTCCCTAAAAACCCTGGATCTGCTCACACCAAGCTTGTCATGCGATGAGTAATGTGGTAGATTTGATGGTCCACCGGAGAGATTATGATGTGGACTGCTTCACTTCCTACCATCTCACCAGCATCTCTCCCTCTGCCTTAGCCCCCTCCTCAAAGACACACTCCCACCTCACCTCCCACAGCCCAGAGTCCCTAGAATGAATGGCCCAGTCCCTGCTCAGCAAAACCTCCTTAGAGATGGCATTGTCATACCAGCTGCAACAGAAATAACATTTTCTCTGTATCATTATACTCAGTAACTGACATTTTTTTTCCGACTGAATTATCACCTGAACCTTGAGTGCCAGGGCAATACCTAAGAATTATACACGTTTGCCCTTGGTTAATTTTAAGAAGATATCTAAAGTAGGAATTCTATAACCCGAAGTCTAATAACCCAAAGATAATGAAGTATCAATACTCAATTGTGCTGAACTTTGTGGAGACTGAAAACATTACAACATTAAAACCACTAAAATTTGGAGTTCTAAGGTCCAGATTACTGAAATGTTACACCTTTTAGCGTCAGCAAGTGTCCTGAGTTACAACACAGCCAGACAGATGTTCCTCTCAACACACCACAGACATTGCTGACTATTTAAGGCTCCAATTTACCAAGGGAAGAATCAGCAGTTAATTTCCTGAAGCCAGGGAATAATTTCCTTCTAAGTTCCTTTCTATTTCCTCTTCATTTCTTGACCTTGTGAATCTCTTATCTCCATTTCTTCTTTATTCCAAGATTATTAGATCGTTTCCTTTTCCCACCATTTTTAAAGTTTGAGCCGTAGCAGCTGACTTTCCTTATCTCCATCTAAGTCCCCATCAAAAGCCATTCATCTACAGGTTAAGTGCAATCTGCTCCTTTTTGATGTTACGGCGTAGTCAGAATCTAGCTGTAGCTCTGTGTTGTACAATAAATGGATTGCAGCATTGCATCCAGTCATTCTTGCTCTCTGCTGGCTGGTTTAACAATTGGCAAGGTTGTACTGACTGAGGAGATTGAAGGCAGTGAGCTGAATCGACTAGTTTTAGTGCTCTGGAGTGTGAGTCAAACGTCGACATGTGGCCAGCACCTTCTTTCTTTATAGCCTCTGTAACATCTGTCTATAAAACCCACTCCTATCTTGCTTGACTTTCTGCCTCACTCCCTCACTCACTGCCTCCTTAAAAATGCCCTACTCTATCCTAAACACAGTTTTTGATATCATTGCTTACGCCCCTTAAAACATGCCCTTTTCTTTTTTTTTAATATTTATTTATTTGGTTGCACTGAGTCTTAGTTGCGGCAGGCAGGCCCCTTAATTGCGGCACGTGGGCTCCTTAGTTGTGGCATGCAAACTCAGTTGCGGCATGCATGTGGGATCTAGTTCCCTGACCAGGGATCGAACCCGGCCCCCTGCATTGGGAGCAAGGAGTCCCAACCACTGCACCACCAGGGAAGTCCCAAAACATGCCCTTTTCAAAGTGAAGCTACTAATCCAAGGTAAGACTAGAAAAAATATAATTTCATTTTAGCATTGTTTATGGGAACTAGATAGTGAAACATTAGGTAATACTGTTGGAAACTAACATATAAGTAATGGTATCAGATCATACTCTTCCGATGCTCTCTTTTTGATGTGTTTGTTTAGGTCACATTTCCATTTTGGTGATGCCAGCTTCAATTTGACTTTTTTTTTTTTTTTTTAGTTTTCCAATTTTGAAATTTATGCTAAGGCAGTTCCTTTTCCCCAGCTTTACTGAGATATAATTGACATATAACATGGTATTACTTTAAAGTTTGCACCATAACTATTTGATATTTATATATATTAAAAGATAATTACCATAATAAATTTAGTGAACGTCCATCACCTCACATAATTACAAATATTTTTTTCTTTCTTGTGATGAGAACTTGTTTATTTACTGTTACAGGCTTTATTTATTTATTTTTATTTTATATTGGAGTGTAGTTGATTTACAGCGTTGTGTTAGTTTCAGGTGTACACAGCAAAGTGATTCAGCCATACATACACATTATCTATTCTTTTTCAAATTCTTTTCCAATTTAGGTTATTACAGAATATTGAGCCGTTTCCTGTGATATACAGTAGGTCCTTGTTGGTTACCTAGTTTAAATATAGCAGTGTGTACATGTCAATCTCAAACTCCTAACCTATCCCTCCCACTGCCACCCTTTCCCCTGGTAACCATAAGCTCATTCTCTAAGTCGGTGAGTCTGTTTCTGTTTTGACAATTTGACCTTGAATCATAGTTGCTCCATCACCATTTAATGATCCCAGCTAGCACTGAGTCTGACATTGATTCGTGTTCGATTATCTTCCTAAAGTCTACTATTCCTCCTAGCCCACTGGTTCTCAAGGTCATTTACCCTTGCCACATGAGCTATTTAAGAGTAAAAAACCTGGCGAACATACCCACATTACTTTCAGTTCACATAGCTATCTGTGCCTGGGCAGAATGTTTGTATACAAATAATCTTAATTTTAAAATAATGTTCAAAATCACATTTAACAAGCCCAAAGCTTAATTGCTCTACAGCGCCATCTAGTGACACTGAATGTTGCACCAAGCATTGCAAGTCATGAACCCGTTGGGGACAGCGTTGCCCTCGAGGTTTTTCGGCCCTAACTGGACAGATCTTCTAAATTTTCATATGTTCACGTGTTCAAATAAATAGAGCATATTTGACTTTAGTCGATGGAAGTAGACTTAGTCTAGTACCAATGAGTCCAATACCTTCTTTTTCTTTAAAAAAACTTATTATAATGCTTTATTCTTACTGATCTTATTCTTTCAAAATGGGCATAATTTCTCTCATCATTTCTTAGTTTTCATTTCAGGTCACATCTATCACTTACAAATGTTCACTCTGTACCGGGCACTGGCATAAGTGCTTTAACCTGTATTACCTCAATTGACTTTTATGATAACCCAATGAAATGGTTGCTATTAGTATCCACCTTTTGCTTCGTGAAAAAACTAGGCACAAAGAGAGACTAAAGATACACAGCTAGTAAATACTTATCTTTCTGAGTACATGTTCCTTTTATTTTATTAATTCCCCCTTTACAAAGCTTATTTCCAGGGAATAAGAAAGGTTGTTAAGAAGGCTACTAAGTTCTTTAGTATTTCATGAAATCAAACATTACTGGCCTAAAAAGGTAAATGATTTTACCTCTCTCAGGTCAGGCTGGAGAGCATTAGAGCTCCTTCTATAGGCATAAAGGAGACTATAGTGAGAGATATTCTATAACTTGGAATTAGGGTCATCTTCGAACTTAAGGGTCTGGAACTCTGGCCTGGAAAGGTAGCCATCTGTAACTATTACCCAAAGACCGTCATTATGGCTGAAGACATGTGAAACACCCAATATTAGTCAAAGTAATGGGATTATAATTAGAGGGAGATAGGCCATACAATGATAAAAATCTAAGAAAACTAAAACAAGGTTGGTTTTACTATACCCTGCCCAAACAGGAGGATGGTCATCAGAGAACTTAGAAAACAGGGCAAGTATTGGATTGTGCTAACCCAGAGCCACCCAGGAGTGACGAGTCTGGAACCCATAGGCATTTTTCTTGAACAGAGAAGTATGCTCTATTTTAGGACAGGGAGAGCTTATTGGATTTTCCTTGGCATGAAGGACGTATTTTTCAAAATTGTCTCCCTTTCTATGAACCAATTTCATGCTGACTTTGGCATGAAATTAGCTCTGACTTGGCAAGTGTGCCAGTGGTCAACGTATGGCTTCTCAGCTCCAAATCCACCCTCTCTTACCTACTCTTTGAGAATTGAGAAAGGCCCTGTAAATATTTCCCTTTTCCATCTGGCAGGATATTATGCCCGGAGAGGGTAAGGAAGGATACCCGAGGAGGAAGGGTTTCTCTCCTGTTTTGGTCTGCTCTCTTCCCCAGATTCTTTTGCTGTGTGTGGCCTCTGGACTGCCAGACCACCTCCCCACGCAGCTTCACAGTAAATTCCAAGGTGTGGTGTCTCTGTGTGGATGGCTTCCTTGATACCCTGGAGGCTGGGTTTCCAGCAAGTTCTACTGGCAAGGCATCTCAGTGCCTGTCAGCCATCCTGTGAGCCGTGGCTACACCCTCTCCAACAAGGTCTGTTTCTTCTTCTTAGTCTTAAGACTAATGACTATTCCTTGTCTCTGCTTTTCCTGTATGCCTTAGAGTTATTAATATTTCTTATTAGCTAATCCCTTATAGGTCCAATTCTCTGTTAGAGTTAATAATGCTGTATGTTATACATTCCTTGTTTGAATTACTGTGTGGATTTTCCTTTCTCTTTATTGGACCCTAGCTTTTACAGCAAGCATCTTTGTGAAATTCACTCAACTTCCCAGAAACCAAGATTCTTTTAAAAATGGTCCCTGAATATGGAGCATAAATCACCTGTTCATGATATGGTAAATATTTACCACTGTAATTAAGAGGTTGGAATGTTTGTTTTTACATCAATTCTTTGTGGGTTTGATTATTTGCTATTGCCCAATCAAATCTGGTTGTGCAAACAACCAATTCTAGACTTCAAAGTCTGAGTACAGACTTAGGACAGTGGTTACCTCACCATAACACCACCACTGTATTGGCAGACATCTGGCTTCTTTTTGTAACACCTCTGCTTCAACTCTTGAAATTACAATGCTTACTGCTGCTTTGCTACATCAGGAAAGATATAAATTTGCCAAAATGGAAAAATTTAATGAGCCAGGAAAGAACCTTATCTTCTGGTTCATTTGCTCTGTGGTCAGCAGGAGAGGGTAGGATAATATGATGGTTACTGACAATGAACTTGACCTACTAATGGTTCACAAGCCAGTAACCATCCATGTGCCATGAAAACAAGCATTGGACCTCTCTGAATGCTTACCATGCCGTTATACAGACTAGAATTAGTTTTCAGCACAAGGCAGTAATATAATCTTAATACTCAACCTCCAGAATCTCACCAAATTGGAATCTGAAAGAGCAAGAAATTAAATGTTGGTCAAAAAGATATTTCTACTTTCAATTTGGAGTGTAAACTTGTCCTTAATCTTTTGTTGCTACTTTCAAAGGAAAGAGTTCAAAATAGACCTTGACCATATTAGGCAAAGAACTTGATCTCCAAATCACAGTTTTAAACAACAGTCCTGCATTGCTTACATCAAAGGCACTCTATTCAGATTTGGAGCAGAACATTTGGAATAACATATTTTTTAACCAAAATTAAAGAATTTAATCACACACAAAAGCAGTGATAAAGAAGAACATCTGCAATCTGTGGAAAGGGTTGATTTCTTTCTGTTCCTCTTCCCTGTGTATCATCCATCATTGCTAACAGAATCACAGAACCTTAAAGCTAAAAAGAACTCATGAATTAACCTTCAACTTCATACATAAATAGAAGGACCTTTGGCGGGGGTCACCCACTTTACACTTCCAACCAAAGCGATGAAACTCAAGATTCTCTTCAAAACTCTCCAGTACTTTTTTTTTCTCTACACTTTTAGTAAGTTTATTCTCAGAGCTGCAAAAATTGTATAACTGGACTCCTCACATGTGTCTATCAATGGGAAGATGAGATTCATCATTAAATAATGGAACTTCATTAAAGATGAGTCTCTTCATATTTTTATCCCAGTACTGATTACTGTTGCCTTTTCTTGTCTTTGTTAATACAGGAAACTACCCAACATACGTCAGGGGCGGTTTGGTCTACTCTTTACTTTTATTTTTATTTTATTTATTTTCTTGGCCGCACAGCACAGCTTGTGGGACTTTCCCCAACCAGGGATTGAACCCGGGCCATCGCAGTGAAAGCCCAGAATCCTAACCACTAGGCCACCAGGGAAGTCCCTTGTCTACTTTTTAAATTAGATTTGACTGTTT
Organism: Monodon monoceros; assembly: GCF_005190385.1. NCBI lineage: Eukaryota > Metazoa > Chordata > Mammalia > Artiodactyla > Monodontidae > Monodon > Monodon monoceros. The sequence continues at coordinate 25,152,351 of NW_021703777.1, read as the reverse complement.
ATCAGCAGTCAACTTTGGGTAACTGGGTAACTTTTCCAGATGGATAAACTTATTATGTGTTGGTTCCTATTAGTTTTATTCTCTTTATTCCCATGTTCTTAGGAGGGATCCCACTGACTAGTTCTATATATTATCTACATTATGGACTTTGATTCTCCACAAATCTGTCACTTATTTTTGTAGGGAGGTAAAAACAAAAAAAAAAAAAAGGGAGGCTCCATCCACAGAGTTGGATTCTGAGGCATTTTCAGAGACGAGGGACTCTTCCGTGCCGTTAGAGGCCTTTTCTATTCCTTACTTTGACATCGCCTTTAAAGCGTATGCATACTTGGTTGTTCCTGCGAATGGCGCTCTCTGGTGTTGCGCAGTGCGCAACGTACATGGCAGGCCCTGGCGATCTAGCCTCCTTCCTGCCTGTTCTCTGCACTCCTTCCTCCTCCGTGGGCCAAACTTCATTATAGGAAGCTCTGAGCTTTAGGCTAGAAATATACAACGGAGAATTCAAGACAACCATTTTGGTCAGCGTGATTTTCAGTAGGCATTTTACAAGACGGCCAAAGTAGCAGAGAAATTTTAAATGTTCAGTTCCTTCTTTCATCTTTATTGCTGCTGATATTTTGACGTCCATATTTTTCTGTAGCAAATTCTCTGGATTGAAAAAAATAACGAAAAGGGGTAGATACTCGAATCTATTATCTTTTCTGCCAGCTCAAATGGCAATTGAAAAAAATGAAACTATTGATTCAGACGAAGTTTCTGGATTTTCCTGAGCTCTCTGACATCTTCATAGCAAGAGTAATTGAAAGCTCACCATACAAAGCTGTCCTCATTATATTTCTATGAAAGCCTTCCTAAAGACGAATGTATACACCATGAGACTTAAACGAGCAATCATTTTTCTTAACATGAAAAGTTTAAATGATTTCCAGTTTCACTGTGCTGTAATTATTTGGATCCCATAAGTCGAGACGCTTCATGCTTACATGAAATTAAACCCTCCAAAAGCTTAGCGTCTACTCTAAAGCATCTGTGAATTATTGCTTATGTGCTCACGTATGCACATATGCATTTAACACCAGAGACCAGGTAGGGGTTTAAGAGGAAAGGAAGGCCAGGATAAGGCAAATAGGAAGAGTATGCAGGCCCTCTGCATCCCTCTCCCCCTACAGAGCCTTTTTCTAATTTATACAGAAGCATGGAGTTTGAATCAATGTTACCAGGCAGTACTTTACCAAAAAAGGGACCATTTGTTTTGTATGCTGTGTACCAGGTGCTTTATATGAGCGCCAGTAAATTTCACAATATCTCCAAGAGGTAAATACAGTTGGGAGATGGGAGGAAACAGCTTAGCAAAGTTACATAATTGCCCATGGACCTACAGCTAGTAAGTAGTGGGACCTAAATTGGGACCTAGATCTCCCTAACTCTCAGGCTCATTCTCCTTTTAAATATTTGTTACTTCATTATGAAAATAGAAATAATACATCAAATTTCCACATACCCATTACCCATTTAATAAATGTGATTATTTTGCCATATTTACCTCCAATCCTTTTAACGTGAGAATAACATGTTATATACAAAATTGAAGTCAGTCATCTGATCCCCACTTCCTCCTCCTGGAAAATCAATCACTAGGCTGAAATTGAGGTGCATCCTTCCCTTGTTTTCATATTCTTTATAGATATTTAGTTTTTGCGACTGTATTCATCATAAAATACATGCCGCTTGTTTTACCTTCTTTCATTAATGGTATCATGATGTATGTATACTTTCTGTAGCTTTTTAAAAAATATATTTATTTAGGCTGCGCCAGGTCTTAGTTGCGGCACGGAGGATCTTTATTACGTCATGCAGACTCTTAGTTGTGGCATGTGGGATCTAGTTCCCTGACCAGGGATAGAACCCGGGCCCCCTTCATTGGGAGCGCAGAGTCTTACCCACTGGACCACCAGGGAAGTCCCTGTAGCTTGGTTTTTATACTCACAATTACATTTATAAGCTTTATTCATGTTGATAGATCTACAACACATAGCTCTGGCTTACTTTTTTCAACTATTTACGATTTTATTGTTTGGTTATTCTACCCTTTATCCATTTCTAAATGGCTATTTAGAGTTTTTTTAATGTTGTTATTATAAATAATGCTGCAGTGATTATTCTTTCTACATTTCCCTTTGTGCACATGTGTGAATGTTTCTCTAGGAAATGTTTCTAGAAATGGAATTTCTGGGTCTTAGGGGATGTGCATTTTCAGATTTTTTATATTGCAAATTGTTTCCCATATTGGATGGGCTCCCACCCCACCAGCAATGAAGATAGTTCTCGTGACCTCCAAGCCTCATCAGCCCTTGGCCTGCCCATGACCTTGACCTTGTGCCAGGCCAAAGACTCTAATTCCTTGAATTCTATCTCCAAGTCAAGATATGCAGGAATTTTACTGCATAATGACATACTGTAATTTTAATTGCACTGTATGAGAGGTATGTTGAAGAATTTGTATGTCCAGCCTTTTAAATACATCAATTCTCCATTATTTAACTTCTTTAAAATAAAAATAACAACAAAACTTGGGCTTCCCTGGTGGCACAGTGGTTAAGAATCCGCCTGCCAATTCAGGGGACACGGGTTCAAGTGTGGGAAGATTGCCACATGCCGCGGAGCAACTAAGCCCGTGTGCCACTACTGAGCCTGTGCTCTAGAGCCCGTGAGCCACAACTACTGAGCCCGTGTGCCACAACTACTGAAGCCCACACGCCTAGAGCCTGTGCTCCACAGCAAGAGAAGCCACCAGAATGAGAAGCCTGAGCACCGCAACGAAGAGTAGCCCCCACTCGCCGCAACTAGAGAAAGCCTGTGCGCAGCGACGAAGACCCAACGCAGCCAAAAATAAAGTAAATAAATTTATTTAAAAAAATAACAAAACTTATAACTTGACAGGTATTCGATTACCAGATATATCTCCTTAGAATTTTTATCATACGTTTTAATCTGGGGGTATTGTAAACTGTGATTAACTCTTTGTTATCTGTCATCTAATCAATGTTTTTTTTTCAAACTGGGATTGAAAAAAATTTTTCCCTAGTATTTATCAGTGTTGGTCTGCAAAAGCAATTTTAACATGTTTTCTCTGGAGAAAAATGAGGTTCTCCAATATTTGTTAATTAAAATACTCAAACTGACTGACGAGAAATCACCCTAAACCGGAGGGTGGACTCGTAACTGACACTTTATTCTACTAGATTATTACTGGAAAGAGAACTTTTACTAGAGGTCCTTCTTGTCATTATCCATCCAGTATGATCCAGGGCCAGGATCCTGTCTGCGGTGCCCTTTCAAGCTAGCTCATGTAAATTTCTCATCTCTGCCTTTACAATTGTCCCTTATTTCACTGCTCGTTAAAAGCCTTTAATCAAGGGGTCAGAATCCATGAAGGCTAGATTTCAGGAGAGGTTTCACCAATACCACCTCTTGGACTCTCTGATACCTAAACCAACATACCCATAGGTTATTACAAGAGCTCAACTAACCTTTCCTGACACTCCAGCCCCATGACCCTTGACTCATGACCCTTTATGGCACTACCTACCACAGTTTGAGAGGTCAGAGTGGCAGAATAACCAGTAGGATCACAAAGAGCCAAATACCCCGATATTCCAGCTCTTACAATTCTACATGGCTTATACCTAGAGTAAGATAGAAAAGAGTCTTGCAAAAAAACATGACAGGCTACTCTTTATGTAGATAAAATTATAACAAAGAGTGTAAATGAAGAAGACAGCTCTTATTCTCACCTGCTTCTGCTTGATAGAGACTTACACAGCCTCTCCTTTGGTTGGCAATGGTAGACATTACTCGTGAGCCCCGCGTTCTCCCATTGTGGTCCATGAACCCCGCGGGGGTGTGGCCAGAGAACTTTTAGGGGTCCTCAAACTATTTTTATAATACTATTAAAGCATTGCCTCTGCATCATGTCAGCTTCTGCATTAATAGTAGGTAAAACTACTAGTGACCCAGCATGGATCAGGGCTGTGGCTCCAGGCTGCCCCGGTGGTCATTGCATTCTTTACCACCACACTTGCAGGGGGAAATGCCAATTTCACTTAAGCATGTCCTTGATAAAACAGCAAAAATTATTCATTTTATTAAATCGAAACCTTTGAACACAGGATTTTAAAATATCCTATGTGAAGAAATGGGCAGTACGTACAAAGCATTTCTGGGCATTCCAAAGTACCATGAATGTCTCCAGGATAAGGACTTGAGTGATAGTTTGGACGCAGCTGAACTAGTTACTTTTTTCACAGAACACCATTTTTACTTAAGAAATTACTCTCAGACTAACTAGTTTTTCCTATTGATGTATTCGGTAGACATTTCTTTTTTTTTTTTTTTTTTTGAATGAATGAAGTGATCCTGTCCCTTGGAGGGAAACAGCTGAGAGTTTTTGTGGCCAGTGATAAAATCTGAGCTTTCAAGTGAAAATTAGAATTTAAAAAAATCTATATTTGCCAGTGTCAGCCTAACAACCTCCTAATACTTAAGGATCTTTTACGTGAGTTTGGTGGTGACACTAATGAATGCTCTGATATCATACAGTGAGGTGTGTCAAGAAGATCTGTGTAATGCAGTAAAGCCATATGGAAGATCTATTGTAGTAAAGCCATGTTTTACAAATAACCAATGTATGTTGCAGAACCATTTTTAAATCAGTTTTAACGCCACACAACAGGAAATATTTATTGGTATGGTTTCAGATTCCATACTGCAACTAACCTTTAAGAAACTACCACGTCAAGTTTTGGCGTTGTCTCAAAAAATATCTACAATTATCTGAAAAGGCTATCAAAATTCTCTTATCTTTTCCAATTACATGTCCAAGTGAGGCTGGATTTTCTTCATATTTTAACTTAAAGTACATACGACGGATTGAATGCAGAAGCATACCTGAGAATGCTATTGTCTCCTATTCTGCCAGAGATTAAAAAGATTTGCAAAAATCTAAAAACCTCATTTCTATGTCCTTACCCCAATATCCAAGGAGTGGGCAGAGGAAACATCTGCTCCTTTCAGGTTCCAAAGAAGGCCTGCCTTCCACCTTTTCTGGATTATACCCAAAATAATACCAGGCTGGGCTTCCCTGGTGGTGCAGTGGTTGAGAGTCTGCCTGCCGATGCAGGGGACACGGGTTCGTGCCCCGGTCCGGGAAGATCCCACATGCCGCAGAGCGGCTGGGCCCGTGAGCCACGGCCGCTGAGCCTGCGCGTCCGGAGCCTGTGCTCCGCAACGGGAGAGGCCACAACAGTGAGAGGCCCGCGTACCGCAAAAAACGAACAAACAAACAAACAAAAAACCAGGTTATTAAAAATGACAACTATCCAAATCTTAACTTGGGAAAGACAGCAGAAGCAGTGAAGCAATTAGTGTGATTTCTACATTTATCAGTCCTGTATGAAATAAAGTGTGAAAAAGGATCAATAACCATCTTCTGTACTTTCCCATGGTGTCATTAGATGTTATATACATAACATATTCTTGTGGCTTTTCCTTCTTCCAGAGGGAATCTTGTTGAGTGGATTGACATTCCTAGTTTATCTCTTTAATTTATAAAATGTCCTCCTTGCTAATACAATACAATTAAGTCACTTGTTATAACAGTTAAAATGTTTCAAATGAGGGCCATCCATGAGAATAATAAGTAACTTAAGAAAAGCTGGGAAAAGGCATTCTCTCTGCCAGGCTATCACAGCCAAAGCCAAACTCAATTCTATCTTGGCTTCTTGGATAAAGATTTTTTCCTGAGTTACATGGATCATTGCTTCAAATCTTTTTCTTTGCTTCGGTTGATGTGATGGTTAATTTTATGTGTCAGCTTGGCTAGGTTATGGTGCCCAGTGGTTTGGTTAAACACCAGTCTATATATTTATTTCTGTGAAGGTATATTTTAAAGATGTGATTAACATTTAAGTCAGTAGTCTTTGAGTAAGGCAGATTAGCTTCTCTAATGTGGGTGGGTCTCATCCAATCAGTTGAAGACCTTAGGAGAAAAAGACTGAGGTCACCAGAGGAAAAAAGTTTGTGCCTCCAGATTTAAGCAGCAACATCAACACTTCCCTCCGTCTCCAGCCTGCTGGCCTGCCCTGCAGATTTCAGACTCACCAGCCTCCGCAACTGAGGGAGCTAATTCCTTACACTCTATTGGTTCTGCTTCTCTAGAGAACCCTGACTCATACAACTGGGAAGTCATGACGTCATAGTTTTCCCGTCATGGCAAGCTCATCATAAAGAGTGAGAGCTTACTAGGCTCAATTGGAAAAAAGTGATTTGCCAAGAGATCTGTCTAGCACTGCATTCTCCAATACGGTTGCCACTAGCCACGCACGGCTGTTGAGCCCTTAAAATGTGGCTATGCCACAAGCAGAAAGGAAAATATTTTGAATATACTGAGTTAAATAAAATAGACCATTAATACTACTTGCATGTGTTTCTTTTTTGCTTTTTTATAAAGCGGCTACTAGAAATTTTTTAATTGCATATGTGTCTTTTTTATTTATTTTTTAATTGAAGTATAGTTGATTTACAATATTATACTAGTTTCAGGTGTACAACATTGTAATTCACTATTCTTGTAGGTTATATTCCATTGGAATTTATTAAAAAATAATGACTATATTTCCCTATGCAGTACAATATATCTTTTTTGCTTATTTATCATATACATAGTAGTTTGTACCTCTTAATCCCATACCCCTATTCTGCCCCTCCCCCGTTCTCTCTCCCTACTGGTAACCACTAGTTTTGTCCTCTTTCTATGTAAATCTGTTCCCATTTTGTTCTATTCATTTGTTTATTTTTTAGATTTCACATATATGATAACATAAGAGTATTTGTCTTTCTCTGTCTGACTTATTCCACTACCCTCTAGGTCCATCACAGTGTTGCAAATGGCAGAATTTTATTCTTTTTATGACCGAGTAATATTCTGTTTTATACGTACCACATCTTCCTTATCCGTTCATCTGTTCATGGACACTTAGGTTGCTTCCATATCTTGGTTATTGTAAATAGAGCTGCTATGAACGTCGGTGTCCAAGTATCTTTTCAATTTAGTGGTTTTGTTTTCTTCAGATACATACCCTGGAGTGGGATTAATGGTCATATGGTAACTCTATTTTTAGTTTTTTTGAGGAACCTCCATACTGTTTTTTACGGTGGCTACACCAGTTTATATTCTCACCAGTGGTGCACTAGGGTTGTCTTTCCTCCACATCTTCATCAACATTTGTTATTTGTAGACTTTTTGAACATAGCCATTCTGACAGGTGTGAGGTGATATCTCATTGTGGTTTTAATTTGTATTTCTCTAATTACTAATGATACTAAATATCTTTATGTGCCTGTTGGCCATCTGTATATCTTCTTTGGAAAAATGTCTATTCAGATATTCTGCCCATTTTTTAATTGTCTTTTGTTTTGTTTTGTTTTGTTGGATATTGCATTGTATGAGCTGTTTAGATATTTTTGGATATTAACCCCTTATCTGCCATATCATTTGTAAATATTTTCTCCCATTCAGTAGGCTGTCTTTTCATTTTGGCAATGGTTTCTTTTGCTGTGCAAAAGTTTTAAGTTTAATTAGATCCCATTTATTTACTTCTGCTTCTGTTTCTTTTGTCTTAGGAGACAGATCCCAAAAAAATATTGCTACGATTTATGTCAAAGAGTGTTCTGCCTATGTTCTCTCCTAGGAGTTTTATGATTTTTATTGGACAGCTTTGGTCTAGCATAACTCTCAAGCTACCCAATTTCAGGGCTCCACCAAGCCTCCTCAGCTTCCTCCCAAGGATGCTCCTACCTGCAAGTGGTTGCCACCTAATTATCTTGGGTAAAGACAGTGATTCCTTTACTATCAACTGAGGTCTTTAAGATGTGATCAGTCTAAGAGCCAGGGTGGTATAGCTGATTGAGAAAATACCAGATGAAATTGCCAAGGAACACAGAAGACTGGGGCCAGGTATCTGAGGGACAGCAAATGTGAACTAGTGGCTGTCCTAACAGACAATGTCAGAATGTTGTCACTCAATCTGCCATCATAAGCTGAAACACCAGTCTCGACCATTTGCAGAAGAGCCACTTTATTTGTTGACTTTATTGTCATCTTTTTATCTGTAATGTGAATATTTATTCCCTTTCCTTAAAATTCTTAAATGGATTTGAACTGGCCTATTATGCCTTATAAGTATAGCTTTATTGGCTTCATGGGTTGAATGAAACTATTTGGAATCATGGAGGCAAAACTGCAATGGATGAACTTGAAAATTCTCAAAACAGTTCTCCATGTGGTCGTTTCAGCTACATTCTCATGAGACCTCCAAATGTAGCAACTTCTTTGGAGAGAATTTAAGAACAAGGAACTGGTTAGTGAACTCAAAGCTGATATAGATATAAGGCATGTCCATTGCCTTCTTATGTGGGCTGGAGTGGATGATGTGTTCTTTCCGACTCTAAAATGCTGTGGTCCTGCTTCACAATAGGATACAATTCATAACACATTCCAGAAACTTCCAACATATGCTAGATTATTTTTCTTATAATGCATGTATTTTGTTACTCGTGGTTTCATTTTACTAATCTTTGGAAAAGCAGAAACATTTTCACAGGTCAGGCAGAGTGATAGAAGAAAGAGTTTAGAGAACACTGGAGATCTGGGTTCTAGTTAGAGCTCTAGAAAATGTACTTAGCTTCTCCGTAATTTATACTTCCCACTCTGTTAAATGAGAAGGTCAGTTATATGTTCTCCGAGGTCCCTCTCCCCTGCCCCTAATATTTGAATTCAAGAGACCGTCTTTGGAGGACTGCATTGTACAGCCACTGCAGTAATTGAAAACATTAGCCAAATTGACTTTGAAGTTCAATGATACTTTAGGCCTTTTCTACTCAGGAAAATTAAATGTATACCATAAAATGCCCTTTTTTTTTACATTCTTAGGTGTGGCAGAGGGTGTCTGAAGGCCTTATAATCAGTAAGGGCAATCCCACAGGGTTCAATTGTACAGACAAAACATGTTGATTTGAAATAACCACATTTTTCATATCAGGTCAATTAAGCTGTAGTTGCATGGGTGGCATCTGGATCTTCCAGAAGGATCCAGGGTAAACACAGCGGGGTGCCAGACCCTGGGTCCTGCTGAGATGAAATGCCCTAGAGGCTGGACCCCAAAATGAGATTAACAGAAATAGTTGACAAGCCCATTTGGAGGGAGATTCTCCATCATGAATTTTAAGCCATGGGGAATTAAAAGGTCAAAACTGGGCAAGTGACAACGATGAGGCCTTCATCCTGAAAACTGGTCATCATGTCAAAAGCCCAGTTTACAAGCAAGCCCTGAGGTTATCAGGGAGAGCGCAATACAGAAAGAACTGTGCAACAATGTTAGAGGCAAGAGTGGGGTAGATCTCTTGGCTTCAAAATCCTGGGATACATAAACACTCCTCATTCTTCTGTTTATTAATATGGAAATAGAGAATAACCTTGCTTAACATTGCTTCTCAAGTGTTCTGAAATTTAACGATTCTAGAAAGAGCTGAAATTTGTAACTAGAAGGTGCAAGCAAGGGCAGAATGTCACTACTGAGATTTATCATCTTTACGTGAATAAATAATATTTTGACTGGAATTGCCAGAAACCTCTGGGACATCTATATCTTAATCCACTCCTTTATCTTAACCCACTTCTTTTTTGTACAGTAAGGATCCATGATAAGCAGCTCTTTGGGGAAACTTGAACTTAGATTCCACAGAATGAATTTAGGCTGTAGCATCAATATTACCTATAAATGTCTAGAATTTGTAGTTTGATATCAAAGGCTTTCTATTATTTTAACGTTGCCTTGAATTTGGTTTTTTACTTTAACTAATGCAGGTGAAGAAAGTGGAGGATTTTCCTATTTGATGAACTAAGAAGCTCTGTAGGTAAAAAGAAAAAAAACATAGCACCAAAGTGAGTGTTTCATGGTATGATTTCACTGTGTTAGAAAAGCATTTGCCTTTACCTAACACCCAGAGGAAAACTAGAGACACGTGGACCAAGCAACTCTACTGTAAAATGAATGCCAGATTGGCCAAAAAAAAAAAAAATTAAACATAAAAGTTAATGTTAATGGCTTCATGTCAAGGTAAGACTTTTTTTTCTAATAAGATGTTGCCGCAGTACAATATTTGTAAGTAGTCTCATTCACACCACATAATAATAATAACGATCGGCTTAGAAGACAGGCTGTAGACCACGTGAATAAAGATGCAAAGACGGTGTGATGCTGGAGGGATCCCACATGCAAAAGGAATTGAATTAAAGTTTATAAAATCATAACAAATTGGAGCAAAGGATGAGATCAATAAAAGGAGATAGAGAAGAGCTATCAGAAGATAATAATCATTCAAGGTCCAAATTAAGCAGAGGGAAAGGATTAGGGAGGAGCACAGCAAGAAATATATGATCTTATGTGGGGTGATTATTTTAAAAGACTATCAAAATAAATCGGGTACTCGGGGCCTGCATGAGCTCTTTGTTAACTTGAGGCTTCTTAATTTACACACTCATCCTCTAGATTCAGATTTGGACTCTGTCCATACCTCCCCAGTGGGAGAAGGCAAGGTAGTGTGGTGGGGGACTGGGAGAGTAAGAGAGGATGATAACAGGAAAGAAAAGCAAGAACTAGGCACCTGCAAGTTTACAGGTAGGGATCACACCTGAGAGATGATGCTGGTAGCAGAAGAGATGGGTCTAATACAGCCTCTCCCCTGCATCTTTAGGAAAGTCGCCACACTGTCTTTACATGGCACGGGTCAGTAGTCTGTAGAGGAAATCTCGTGCTAAGTTATCTGTTTGACATTCTGAATGAAGACTTTCCAATGAAATTGGATCGTCCAGCTTGGGTCCCTTAATAATCAGCCAGGTGGTGAGAAGTTTCAAGCTCACTCTCTTCATTCTGTCTGTTTCTTTAACTCAATGATTCCCAAACCTGCTTACATCTGATTCAGTGGGGGATATATTTTCAAATACTGATTCCTGAACCACCAATTCAAACCTACTGAATCTGAATGTTTGGAGATTAGGTTCATGTTTTGTTTTGTTTTGTTTTGTTTTAATCTGCTGAATCAGATCATTCAGATGTGGCCAGGTTTGGGAATTCATAGCTTTCACAAATGTAATTTGTGAGACTGCTAACATGTTTAATCAGAGTTATATTTATCTCTTTTATAAATTTAGTGGAATTTTAAAAAATCTCCCTTTTGCTATATTAGTAATCTATGAGAGTGGTTAAATAAATGATTTGAATGAATAGCAATACAGGCACTATCTTTTAATTTGCTGATTGATGAGCAACAGCAGTGATGATAAACAGTTGAAATATGGAGCAGAATTTATCACTTTCGTCACCTTTAATGACTGTTGATTTCAATCATTTCACTCAGATGAAATGAACCTCAGAATTTACTGCTTGTTTCTTGAGTACTGAGATGCTGGATCTCAAGGGTCTTAGGGAAGTATAATAAATATAAAGTATTTTCTCTAGACTGATTTCTTACAGCTAGTTTCACTTAAAGGCTCTCATGAAACTGCAACCAAATATTGGCTTTAAGGTACTAAGAACTGATGGAAAGAAAACCTGTGACAATGACACATAAAAGTTAGGGCAAATCACTTTGACTTACAAGGAACTCTATTTCCCCTTCCACAAAATGAGGGTAATAGCCGTTGGTAACTCTACTTTATAAGTTAAATTAATGGTGTAATAACTATAAATTCACCTGAGCTCTGCTGAGGCAAGAGCTCTTAGGAAAAAGATGTTAGATTAAATACGCAGTATATTTTAAGGAAGAGAGAATGTGAGAGTATCTAAACATATGTATGAAGTACCTACCATGTGTCATGCACTCTATAAAGCCTCATAATATTTAATTTGTCAAAATACTTTGTTAATGGAAAACCCTGTAGTTAGGCATTTAGGGTCTTTTAAAATAAGAAGCAAATTCTGCAGGGGAACATACATTAATTTATATAAGTTTCTGTAAAGAAATGTCTATAGGTATCATACTAGTTTGGCAGGAGCCAAATGTATTGGACATCACTTAATCTTGAGGTCCTGGGACATGCAAAGTACTCCTCTGAGATCAAAACTCTTCAGCACCTTATTTCTTTGAATGAATTGTATTATCTTGCTGGGAAGAGGGGCCAAGCTAAATTAAAGGATCTTATTAGTATTAAGAAAATATGTTCAGAAAGAAGTAGGTGTAAGGAGTATTGGGCAAGTCCACTCACAGAAATAAAAAAGGAGCTTCCCTTGATCATTCTGGGCTAGAGTGAGGGAGAAGAAACAGATACTAACTAATAAGCACAATGTTTAAATTACATTGTGTTAAAATGAGGAGTGCTATGGAAAAAAAATAAAGCAGGGTGAGGGATATTAGGTATGTGGGTGTGGAAGGGGTTAATCACAAACTTAAATCTAGTGATTAGTTTGGGCTTCACTGAGAACGTGACATTTGAGCAAAGACTTGAAGGAGGTGAGAAAGTTATCCATGTGAATATCTTGGACAAGAGGAAACAGCCAGTAGAAAGCCCTCAGGTGGGAACACATCTAGAATGAACAAAGGAATACCAAGGAGGCCAGTATGGCTAGAAGAGTGTAAATGAAGGGGAAGGTAATAGGAAATGATATCAGAGCAGTAACAAGGGTTTGAGTGGGTAAGGCCTTGCAGGCCATTAAAAAGAGCGTGGCTTTTATTCTGCATGAGAGGGAGCTATTAGAGGGGGTTGAACAGAAGAGGAACATCTGACTTACATTTTGAAAGAACCCCTTTAGTCTCTGTAATGAGAACAGACTGTAGCAGAAAAAGGGGGGTGAGGGGATGCAGACCCACCAGGAGGCTATTGGAAGCAAGAAATAATGGTGGCTTGAACCAGGATGGTAGTGGAGTGCAGACAGTGAGAAGTGGTTGGAATCTGGATACATTTTGAAGGTAGACCCAACAAGTCTTCCTGACTGATTGGGTGTGGGTTGTCAGAGAAAGAGAAGAAGAAAGTGATGGCCCCAATGTTTGTCTGAATTGACTGGAAGGAAGGCATTGCCATCAGCAGGGATAGAGGAAGGCTACAGGTAGAGCAGATCTGGGGATGGGAAATAGCTGGAGTACAGTGTGAGTCATGTTGAATTTGAACTGTCCATTGGCCATCAAAGTGGAAATGTAGATAGTTAACGATTTCTGGAGTTTTAGAGAAAGATCTGGGCTGGAGATATAATCTGGGTGTTCCTTGGCCCATAGATTATAATTTCCAGATAAAATATAGGCACCTAGTGAAATCTGAAATTCAGATAAACAACAAATAATTTTTTAGTATAAGTATGTCCCAAATATTGCTTGGGACATGTAATTAATTCCTTAATGTAACTATTATGATTATGTAAATAATTAACGCCAATAATGTTAACAAAATTATAATTAATATTGCATGCCCCATGTAATATTTGGAACACATTTATATTTAAAAATGATTTGTTGTTTATCTGAAGTTCAAATTTCACTGTCCATCCTGTATTTATATTTGTTAAACTGGGCAACTCAAACTTAGTGACGTTTAAAGCAATGAGCAGATGTGATTCCCAAGAAGTGAGTGAGATGGAGGATAGAAAAGGATTAGGTGCTCAACCCTTGATCACTCCAACATTAAAGGTCAGGAAGGAAAAGAGAAAGTAGCAAAAAAACCTGATATGGAGCAGCCAGGAAGTAGGAGGAAACCCCAGAAAGTATGAGGCCCTAGAGAAAAATGTAGAAAGTACATGTGTATCAGAAAGTAGGGAATGATCAGCACTGTCAAAGGCTCTGACTGATGGTCATTAGATGTAGCAACATAGAGATCATTACAGACCTGACAAGAGCAGTCTCAGTGCACGTGGGCAGAAACTCTAGTTAGTGCGGCTTGAAGAAAGAATGGGAAGAGAAGACTTGGAGACAGTGACAACTCTTTTGAAAATTTTTTTCGCAAAAGAAAAGAGAAATGGGTGATAACTAGTGGGAGAAGTGAGAACAAGAGAAAACTTAAAAGACTAAAAAAGATGAGCCAATAACAGCCTGATGGAGCTCCGTACTGTTCTCCAGACCAGTGGTTCTCAGACTTCTGTGCGTCAGACAGCTTGTGAGAACACACATTGCTGGGTCCCACCCTCAGAGTTTCTGGTTTAGTAGGTCTGGTATGAGACCCAAGAATTCGTATTTCAAACAGATTCCCAGGGGATAACTGATGCTGTTGGTCCAGAGAGCACATTTTGTGAACCATCTAGCTGTGCCCTGCACGTAATGTGAACAATATTACTAGACATTATTTAGAACATTTACCTAATTAAACAGAAAAGAAAATGCAACAATTGGTGCATATTATATGAGAAAAGATAAAATTATAAATAAATTATATTTATTTGCATGTGATAGGATTGTGAAGAAAGCCCAAGATTCTAATAAAACTGCTACAGTGAAAAAAAATTGGATAGACCATCTCAAGTCAAGATAAACACGTAAAAATCATTGACCTTTCTCAATACTAGCAGTAACTAGTCATGGATAGAAACTGATTTTTTAAAATCTCCGTTATTGTAACATATAAAAACATTTCCTATTATTTAAGGATACAGGGTTAGGGAGCAAAGTTTACATGCATAGCACACAGACTTTTGGATAGTAATTACATCTCTGGGAAGCATGAAGATGAAAGGGTGTCTCCACATTCTTTATTTTTTTATATGTTAAATAAGGAAATCTTAGATATATCAAAATGTTAAAATCTAATAAGTATGAGAGGAGGGCACTTGTTGCCTTGAATATTATTTTCTATACTTTTCTACATATTTTAAATATTTAATAATGCAATTTGAAATTTAAAATATCTTCTTAAAAATGATGATGTGGGGACTTCCCTGGCAGTCCAGTGGTTAAGACTCCCCACTTCCACTGCAGGGGGCGTGGGTTCGATCCCCGGTCAGGGAACTAAGATACCACATGCCACGGCACAGTGCAGCCAAAAAAAAAAAAAAAATGATGATAACAACAATAATGGCTGAGGGTTTTTTTTTAATAATAAAGAACATTACTTATATGAAAAAACTATAAAATATTTTTTAAAGACAGAAAACAACTTCTAAACAAGTGGAGAATCATGTCCTTGCTCCAGACAGAATAGCGTTCACGTTAACTCTTATAAATATCAATATACAACTATATGCAATTTCTACTAGAATCACATTGACTTATTTTATGAAGCTGGATTAAATAAATTTAAAGTTCATATGAGGGACTTCCCTGGTGGAGCAATGGTTAAGAATCTGCCTGCCAATGCAGGGGACACAGGTTCGATGCCTGGTCTGGGAAGATCCCACATGCTGCAGAGCAACTAAGCCTGTGCGCCACAACTACTGAGCCTGCTCTCTAGAGCCCACAAGCCACAACTACTGAGCCCACGCACTGCAACTACTGAAGCCCACATGCCTTAGAGCACAAGACGAGAAGCCACCACGTAATGAGAAGCCCGCGCACCGCGATGAAGAGTAGCCCCTGCTCGCCGCAACTAGAGAAAGCCCGCGCACAGCAACAAAGACCCAACCAGCCAAAATATAAATTAATTAATGTTAAAAAAGAAAAAAAATTTTTTTAAATCATATATCTTTAAAAAAATGTTCATATAAAAAAATAAATGAATATCCAAGAATAGGCAAGAAAATTATGAAAATAAAGTTGTTACAGGGAGAAATTCCTTACCAAATCTTAACACATATTATAAAGTCATTGTAATCCAAACAACATTAAAAGGGGACTAGACTAGAAAAAATTATCAGTGGATTAGAAATTGATCCCCAAATAAATGCAACTATATATGAGAACTTATAGAAAGGTTGATATTTCAATTCAGAGGTAAAAGATTGATTTATTTTTGAATTGATACTACAAGCTGGCCATCCGTCTGGAAGAAAACAAACTCACACTATAGCTCCCACCATACACAAAAATAGGATTCCCATGGCTTAGAGATTTAAACATAAGAAATAAAAAATATGAACATGCAATTCTTGGAAGAGAGATAACTGTAGGTTTTATGAAAATATGCTCAATGTCATTAGAACCCAGAGATCAACAAACTGAATAAATTGTGGTTTTACCAATAACTTAGAATATGATGTAGTTTTAAATAAAATGAGCCAGAGCCTCACTTACTAAGATAGAGGAATGAGAAACTCAGGTTGCTTAAATGTGATTTTGTTGTTGTTCAAACAAAAAACGTACTGCACACAAGTACCCCTGTTTTTGCATTTCTGTATGAGCTTGAGGAACAATGTTGACAAATGTGCACCAAACTGTTACCACTGCTTATCCATGGGGTGAGGATGGAAGGGACTAGAAGGCGTTAAGGAATGATTTCTTTATGCATATTTGGACATATACCACTTTTTTCAGTTAGCATATTTGCTTTTATAATTTTAAATATTTAAGCATATTGGGAGAAGAAAAACAAGAGAAAGAATGATTGGGCCCTCAGAGGTATGGCCATTATCCTAGAGTGGTGATGAAAGAGAAAAGGGCAGGGCAAAAGACTGAAAAAAAATATAGCTATTTATTGAAAGCCAGTTAAGCACAGGCAGAGTGCCTGGAGCCTGGGAGGGAGGTATGAAATACAAGGCATAGACCTTACTCTCTGTTTGCATAAAACCTGGCTGGGAGATGAAATTAAAACACTCAAAACCATTTACGCATAATAGTGCCAGCCCCTCCAAAGTGCCAGGTTATGTTTTCATAGCTGCAGTTTCCTTTTCAATCAGTGGAAACTGGAATTTTTCTTAACAGGTTATGGAGCAGAAAAATGAACTTGTATGTTTCAGGATAAGGAGTTGTGGAAATTAACAAAACTTGAAGAGACCTAAAAGAATAGATTAAAACTTGTTTGTTTGGGGATCTTCTGGAAATTGAAGCAAATGTACTGCATGTGCACTCACTTTATGGGATGGTTCTTTCTTAGAATATAAATGGTTATATTGGCAAAAATGAAATCTTTCCCTCAATTTTAATAACTTAGTCATTCTCGATGTTAAAATGTGGAGAAATATTAATTTTCTGTTCTTAATTTTAGTAAAAGAAAGGTGGTTGTCAGTCCTCCCTCTGGGAAGCAGGTGCCAAGACAGAATTAGAAATGCAAGACATTTCTTGGGGGAAGTACCATCTTTCTTATGCCTGAGCCCATTAGAAGTCCAGTTGCTATGCAGGCATTTGCCCAACAGAAGAGACTCCTCCCTCAGTTAGGGTTACCATGATGCTATTAAAAGGAGAGAGGAAGCAGGTGTGGTCAGGGAAAACCTTCAGACTGTGATGTAGTACTGACACTAATGAAAGGAAAGAGAGAAGGAGGAAGGGTTGGATAGTAAGAGCCTCACACTGTGATGCAAGCTCTTAGAAAGTCTCAACCAACCCAACAAGGAACCACAGAGCCAAGACAGCCCATGAGAGGAGTTCTGCATTGGGTAGAAATGGCCAGGCTGTAGTTCCCCTGCCATACTCAGTCCTTCGCGAAAGCCTGATTTTAGTGTGTGTGAATGTTGCACAGGATCCAGAAGTTTCTGCAGCTGGAGACTGCCCACTAACTACACTCCTTACAACAGGCTCTCTCCAAGGGAGATTCGAGCACGTGGCCACTGCGGTTCATCCACGGCATCCGCGTCTTCATGCGAGGTCAAGGAACAGCTCTTCTATGGCTTCTGTGGGCTTTGCTTCCTGAGGAGAAACTCAGAGGAGGGAAGTTAGTAGGATGAACCTCAGTCCCATCACTGAAGTTGGTCTTGGGGATGCAACTGGTCCTCATTTTCTCCCTCCTCCATCATCCATTCTAAATTCCCTTCACATTCAGCTAGTACCTCTGCAAGTGAAGGAGATTTACCTGGTGATGTGATCAAGACTACCTTACTGCAGGGTCTGAGCCTGGGTGATCATACCTTTCAGGGTTGCTGTGCATGTCCTTTTACAGTATAATTGGGCAAGGGTAGTAGATCCTCTGAGTGCCCCCATTCCCGTTGTGTAAAAATGTTCTTACCTCATCTTGTTGATCAAAATCAACAACCCGCTGCCAACAAGGTAACTTCTCTTCTCACTTGCTGTTCACAAGGTGCCCTGGAAGCAGCCTTAACTTGTGTCCAATGGAACTCTGCTGTGCTCCTGGCAAGAATGCACCCCCTTTTGGGACCAGGAGCTCTAACCCTGTGGAGCCCACAGTGGTGCAGCCAAGGAAATAAAATGTCCCTATGAGTCATTAGAAATGATGATAAGAAATGATGATAGAAATGAAAATACTCCAGCTTCCAACCCTTGGTTCCTGGATGCATGTATTCTTCCTGTTGGGGACACAGCTCCATAAAGAGGTCTCTGATTCCGAACATACTCTGAATCCTGGAGGATGACACCCATTCTTACAAAGTATTGTATCTCCACTGGCACTGAAGTTGAGTAACTAGAAGGTTGTTCCAGTGTTCTTTGAGACTGGCTGCTTTTGGATGGTGTGGTATATGGTACATCCAATAGACCCAAAGCCATGGACTCCGCTTAGTGTAAATTGGGTCTCTTGTTGCATGTTATGTCGTGTGGGATTCCATACCTGTGGATAGGGCATTCCATCAGTTCCCGAAGAGTGGGGCAGGCTGAGGCTCTGTAGACAGGAAATGCGAACTCATACCAGAATAGCTGTCTATTACTGTGAGAATGAATCAGGTCCCATCTTGGAAGGATGGCAAGTCAACTTGCCACCAAGACGACTCAAGAAAATTTCCTTGTTGCAGGCTCATCGTTAGTATCTGTTGCTGGAAGGTTGGACGTTCGGAGGCAGCAATAGCTAGATCATGGCAGTTCATGCTATTGGACGCATGTGTAACTTCCATCTCTGCATCCATGGCTGCTCCATTCAGGGGCCAGCCACGTCAGTTCTGGCCACATCAACGGACCAAGTCAGTTGCTTATTCAGAGCCTCTTCCATGGTAAATACTTTCTGGTAGCATCATCACTCTCTCCATATTTCTAAGAGCCACACAAGCCACAAATTTGCCTTGGTTCTTGACAAGGTGTTAAATCCAATGTCCCAAGATAGTGTTCCCAAGACACTGAACTCTTGCTTATCCAGTCTCCTATTCTGGCCTCTTCGATCAAACACCCTCAACATCAAATCCAATGAGTATTCCCCTTGGCTCCTGCCCGTCTATGCTGAGGATTTCGTCCAGCCCCTTTGGGATGTAATCTCTCTCTCCCCTCATCAGACCCAGCATGTCCCAGCAGGGTTATGCTGAGATTGAACCCTATTTATCCACCTGGCACCAGGAGAAGAGATGGTGTCCTGAGGGGTCACTTGTATTGAGGGAAAGAGGACTCTGCAGTGTCTTCCTGCCTGGTGAGGTTCTTAGTGTGGAGGATGGGACACATCTGCAGCTCTGAGGGTTCAGGGAGTTTGCAGAACCAAAATCTTAGGGGGCATTCACCAAATGTTTCCATTTCACGTTTCAGGGTCCCTGGTTTTCTCACCCAGGGCCCTGACTTTAGCATAACAGAGCTGCCTTGCCTGATCCTTCAGTTACCTTTGTGACCCTATTGAGTGCTGACTCTGCTACTCAGCTGTGTCCACTGTCCACCGTCAAAGACAAGGGCATCTTTGTAAACTTTCCAAAGCTTTCACTCTTAGCCTCTTTGCAAAATTCAGGTTTATCAAGGTAAATTTACATATAGTAAAATGTAGATGAATGGTTTGATCAGTCTTGACAAATGTATAGAATCATGTAACCACCACCACAGGTGAGATATAGACCATTATTATCATCCTCCAAAAGTTCCCTCATCACGTGCTTTTGTAGTCAGTCTTCTCACCCCCAGCCCCGGCACCTGGAAACCACTGATCTGACTTCTGTCTCCGTGACTTTTACAAACTATCATATGAACAGAGCCATTCATGAGGGCTTTGGCATCTGGCTGTTTTCACTTCCTATAACGCATTTAGATCCATTCATACTGTCTCATATATCAGTAGTTGGTTCCTTCTTATCATTAAAGAGTATTCCGTTATGTGGATGTATCATGATTTGATCATCCTTTTCCCATCAGATGGACCCTTGGGTTGTTCCAGTTTGAAGTGATTACAAATAAAGCTGCTAAAAATATTCATATATGGGTCTTTCTGTAAAGGCTACATTTTCATTTCTCCTGGGTAAACAGCTAGGAGTGAGATTGCCAGGCCATATGATAATGTGTATGTTTAAATGTATTTAAAAACTGCCTAACTTTCCCAAAACGGCTGCACCATTTTGCATCTCTACCAGCCATCTATGAGAGTTATGGTTATTACACATCTTTGCCAGGGCTTTGAGTTATCTGAATTTTTTTATTTTGGTCCTTCTAATAGGTATATAGTTGTATTTCTTTCTGGTTTTAATTTGCATTTCCCTAATTACTCATGATATTGAGCATCTTTCTATGTGCCTGTTTGCCACTATATCTCTTCTTAGGGCAAGTGTCTATTCAAATCCCCTCCTCATTAAAAAAATATTTTTGGTCTTTTACACATAGTTTTTACCTGTCTTTCATAATCCCTTTGCAGAGGATTGGACAACATAGTCAAATCCTACCAAGTTCATTGTCTTTGTACACATTGTTCCCTCATAACTTTCTTTCTCTTTTATGGACTAATAAATATTGATCCATCCAAACACTCTCAAAAGCAAAATACTCTCAAAGACTAGAAAAACTTTCCTGCGTATGATGAAAACTCACTACATAAATATTATAACCAAATATAGTATATTTGGTTGCATTTGTTAACAATCAAATATAATTTAATATAATCTATATAATCAAATGTAATCAAACAAAACATAACCAAATATAATCTCATAACTTTCAGTGACCTGATTTCCCAGGTCACCACCAATACAAGTTTTTGCAAATAGGCCGCCATCTTGTGCCAGAGACAGTCCATACCCCACACTCCATTTGAGGTGGGTGTGTTCCTTGCTAGCCAGACAGTGAACAATCCATTCCCCAAACTCCTCTCACTACCTGCCTTCTGGTACCAATCCTTGTTCTTACTGTGTCAGTTCAGTCCTCTGGGAAGCAGACACCAAGATGGAATTAGAAATGCCAAAGGTTTATTGGGAGAAACACCTTTGAAATATATAGGGGTGTGGGGTGGAGTCAAGATGGCGGAGTAGGAGGCTGTGAAGTTCACATCTCCCCACAATTAGGGCACCTACCAGATGCTGTTGGGGGACGTTGACACCCAAGGGAACGGGAGGAGCCCCCCAGCAACTGGCTAGGAGGTGGGGGGGAGCAAGGGGGGAGGAGAAGTAGAGGCCAGATGGGCCTGGCTTCCCTGAGGGGTGGCTGCTGGAGGGGAGGGGTTCCCTCCCCAGAGGGACATTCGGGGGTTTGGAGGATCAGGGGGGAATGTAGCTAGCATTTCCTCTGCCTAGTTGGGTGCCAGGAAGCCTGCTGGGCTCCCAGGCCTGGTGCTCCACCTTCTGGGGGATCCCTCCAGCCTCGTGGGTTCTAGGGGCATAGGAGGGAGGGAGGGGGGAAGAAAAGGAGAGGTGGATGGGGGGTGGAACCATCCAGGATCAGAGGATCAGGGGAGAACGTGCCTAGCATTTTCCCTGTCCACTTGGGCCCTGGGGAGCCTGTCGGGGTCCTGAGCCTGGTCCTCTTCCCTCTGAGGCCTCCTCAAGCTATGTGGGTGTTAGGGGAGTAGGAGAGAGGAGGGGGAAGAAGAGTAGAGGCAAATGGAGAGGGACCCTCCAGGATCAGAGGATTCGGGGGGAAGAACAGCTAGTGTTTACGCCGCCCTCTCAGGCCCTGGGGAGCCTGCTGAGGTCCTGGATCTGATCATCCACACTCCAAGGCCAAAGGCAGTACAGGGCCCCTCCAGTTGCACTGAGTCTAAGCCCCATCCCCGACCCCCTCAGGGCCTTTTTCAGCCTCGTGGGCCCTAAACATAGGCCCTGTCCCTGCTTAAACCCCCAGCCATGCCTAAGCCCTACCCTCGCATAAGCCCCGCCCCCCACAGCCAAGGCCTTTTCTTTTTTATTTTTATTGTTCTGAGACAAAAGCTTTATTGTTTCATGATCACTTCTTTTTTTGAATTTTTGAATTTTATTTTATTTATTTTTTTATACAGCAGGTTCTTATTAGTTATCCATTTTATACATTTTAGTGTATATATGTCAATCCCAATCTCACAATTCATCCCACCACCATCCCCCAGCCACTTTCCCCCCTTGGTGTCCATACGCTTGTTCTCTACATCTGTGTCTCAATTTCTGCCCTGCAAACTGGTTCATCTGTCCCATTTTTCTAGGTTCCACATATATGCATTAATATACGATATTTGTTTTTCTCTTTCTGACTTACTTCACTCTGTATGTCAGTCTCTAGGTCCATCCATGTCTCTACAAATGACCCAACTTCATTCCTTTTTATGGCTGAGTAATATTCCATTGTATATATGTACCATATCTTCTTTATCCAAATCAAAAGAAAGCTGGGGGCTTCCCTGGTGGTGCAGAGGTTGAGAGTCCACCTGCCGATGCAGGGGACATGGTCCGGGAAGATCCCACATGCCGCGGAGTGGCTGGGCCTGTGAGCCATGACCACTGAGCCTGCGCATCCGGAGCCTGTGCTCCGCAACAGGAGAGGCCACAACAGTGAGAGGCCCGCGTACGGCAAAAAAAAAAAAAAAAAGGAAGAAAAAAAGAAAGAAAGCTGGAGTAGCAATTATCATATCATACAAAATAAACTTTAAAATAAAGATTGTTACAAGAGATAAGGAAGGACACTACATAATGATCGGTCCAAGAAGAAGATATAACAATTATAAATATTTATACACCCAACATAAGAGCGCCTCAATATATAAAGCAAATGCTAACAACCATAAAGGGGAAATCGACAGTAACACAATAGTTGTAGAGGACTTTAACACCCCAATTACACCAATGGACAGATCATCCAAACAGAGAATAAATAAGGAAACACAAGCTTTAAATGACACAATAGACCATATAGATTTAATTGATATTTATAGGACACTCCACTGGAAAGTGGCAGCATACACTTTCTTCTCAAGTGCGCACATAACATTCTCCAGGATAGATCATATCTTGGATCTCAAATCAAGCCTCGGAAAATTTAAGAAAATTGAAATCAAATCAAGCATCTTTTCTGACCACAATGCTATGAGATTAGAAATCAATTACAGGGGAAAAAAAACTGTAAAAAACACAAGTACATGGAGCTTAAACAGTGTGCTACTAAATAACTAGGAAATCAAAGAGGAAATAAAAAACACATAGAAACAAATGACAGTGAAAACGTGACAATCCAAAACCTATGGGACGCAGCAAAAGCTGTTCTAAGAAGGAAGTTTATAACAATTCAATTTCACCTCAAGAAACAAGAAAAATATCAAATAAGCAATCTAACCTTACACCTAAAGCAACTAGAGAAAGAAGAACAAAGAAAACCCAAAGTCAATACAAGGAAAGAAATCATAAGTATCAGAGCAGAAATAAATGAAACAGAAATGAAGAAAACAACAGCAAAAATCAATAAAACTAAAAGTTGGTTCTTTGAGAAAGTAAACAAAATTGATAAACCTTTAGCCAGACTCATCAAGAAAAGAAGGGGGAGGATGCAAATCAATAAAATTAGAAATGAAAAAGGAGACATTACAACTGACACCACAGAAATACAAAAGATTATAAGAGACTACTACAAGCAACTCTATGCTAATAAAATGGACAACCTCGAAGAAATGGAAAAATTCTTGGAAAGGTACAATTTTCTAAGACTGAACCAGGAAGAATTAGGAAATATAAACAGACCTATAACAAGTAATGAACTTGAAACTGTAATTAAAAATCTTCCAACAAACAAAAGTCCAGGACCAGATGGCTTCACAGGTGAATTCTATCAAACCTTTAGAGAAGAGCTAACACCTATCTTTCTCAAACTCTTCCAAAAAATTGCAGAGGGAGGAACACTCCCAAATTCATTCTATGAGACCACCATCACCCTGATACCAAAACCAGACAAAGATGTCACAAAAAAAGAAAATTACAGACCAATATCATTGATGAACAGAGATGCAAAAATCCTCAACAAAATACTAGTAAACAGAATCCAACAGCACATTAAAAGGATCATACACCATGATCAAGTGGGATTTATCCCAGGAATGCAAGGATTCTTCAATATACACAAATCAATCAATGTGTTACACCATATTAACAAATTAAGGAATAGAAACCATATGATCATCTCAATAGATGCAAAAAAAACTTTTGACAAAATTCAACACCCATTTATTATAAAAACTCTCCAGAAAGCGGGCCTAGAGGGAACCTACCTCAACATAATAAAGTCCATATATGACAAACACACAGCAAACATCATTCTCAATGGTAAAAACCTGAAAGCATTTCCACTAAGATCAGGAAGAAGACAGGGTGTCCACTCCCACCAATCTTATTAAACATAGTTTTGGAAGTCCTAGACACAGCAATGAGAGAAGAAAAAGAAATAAAAGGAATAGAAATTGGCAAAGAAGAAGTAAAACTGTCATTGTTTGCAGAACACATGATACTATACATAGAAAATCCTAAAGATGCCACCAGAAAACTACTAGAACTAATCAATGAATTTGGTAAGTTTGCAGGATACAAAATTAATGCACAGAAACATCTTGCATTCCTATACACTAACAATGAAAATCAGAAAGAGAAATTAAGGAAACAATACCATTTACCATCACAGTGAAAAGAATAAAATACCTAGGAATAAACCTACCTAAGGAGGCAAAAGACCTGTACTCAAAAAACTGTAAAATTCTGATGAAAGACATCAAAGATGGCATAAACAGATGGAGAAATATACCATGTTCTTAGATTGGAAGAATCAATATTGTGAAAATGACTATACTGCCCAAAGCAATCTACAGATTCAAGGTAATTCCTATCAAGTTACCAATGGCATTATTCACAGAATTAGAACAAAATATTTTACAATTTGTATGGAACAAAAAAGACCCCGAATAGCCAAAGCAATCTTGAGAAAGAAAAACGGAACTGGAGGAATCAGGCTCCCCAGGTTCAAACTGTACTACAAAACTAGAGTAATCAAGACAGTATTGTACTAGCACAAAAACAGAAATGTAGATCAATGGTACAGGATAGAAAGCCCAGAGATAAACCCACACACATATGATCACTTAATTTATGACAAAGGAGGCAAGGACATACAGTGGAGCAAAGACAACCTCTTCAATAAGTGGTGCTGGGAAAACTGGACAGCTACACGTAAAAGAATGAAATTAGAACACTCCCTAACACCATACATAAAAATAAACTCAAACTGGATTAAAGACCTGAATGTAAGACCGGGCTATAAAACTCTTAGAGGAAAACAGGAAAAACACTCTTTCACATAAACCACAGCAAGATCTTTTTTTTTACCCACCTCCTAGAGTAATGAAAATAAAAACAAATAAATAGGACCTAATTAAACTTAAACGCTTTGGCACAGCAAAGGAAACCATAAACAAGACAAAAAGACAACCCTCAGAATGGGAGAAACTATTTGCAAACGAAGCAACAGACAAAGGGTTAATCTCCAAAATACACAAACAGCTCATTGAGCTCAACATCAAAAAAACAAACAACCCAATCAAAAGATGTGCAGAAAACCTGAATAGACATCTCTCCATGGAGGACATACAGATGGCCAAGGAGCACATGAAAGGATGCTCAACATCACTAATAATTAGAAAACTGCAAATCAAAACTACAATGAGGTATCACCTCATACCCGTCAGAATGGCCATCATCAAAATATCTACAAAGAATAAATGCTGTAGAGGGTGTGGAGAAAAGGGAACCCTCTTGCACTGTTGGTGGGAATGTAAATTGATACAGCCACTATAGAGAACAGTATGGAGGTTCCTTAAAAAACTAAAAATAGAACTACCATATGACCCAGCAATCCCACTACTGGGCATATACCCAGATAAGACCATAATTCAAAAAGTGTCATGTACCCCAATGTTCATTGCAGCACTATTTACAATAGCCAGGACATGGAATCAACCTAAATGTCCAACGACAGATGAATGGATAAAGAAGATGTGGTACACATATACAATGGAATATTACTAAGCCATAAAAAAGGAATGAAATTGGGTCATTTGTAGTGAGGTGGATGGACCTAGAGTCTGTCATATGGAATGAAGTAAGCCGGAAAGAGAAAAACAAATATATTAATGCATATATGTGGAGTCTAGAAGAAATGGTACAGATAAACCTATATGCAGGGCAGGAATAGAGATGCAGACGTAGAGAACACAGTGGGGGGCACAGTGGGGAAAGGAGAGGGTGGGATGAATTGAGAGATTAGGTATGACATGTATACACTACCATGTGTAAAATAGATAGCTAGTTGGAACAAGCTATAAAGCACAGGAAGCTCAGCTCAGTGCTCTGTGACAACCTAGATGGATGGGATGGGGCGGTAGAGGAAAGTCCAAGAGGGAGGGGATATAGGTATACATATAGCTGACTCACTTCATCGTGCGGCAGAAACTAACACAACGTTGTAAAGCAATTATACTCCAATTAAAAAAAAGAAAGATATCGGGGTGAGAAAGCAAGAGTAGGCAGGGATGAACCTTCAGACCATGATACACGTTTGACTCCATGAAACGAAATGGGGAAGGAAGGAGGCTTGGGTAGCAACAGGTTACAACTGAAGTGCATCTCTGAGAAAATCTCAGCCAGCACAATGAGGAGCCCCAACTGGCCACTGGAAGGGCTCCATGTTGGTCAAATGACGAGCTCTAAGACTCATGCCATATTCAGTGATTGGCTGGGAGCAGCCTGTGGAGAGCCTGACCTCAGCACGTGCCCTGTGGCAGGTCCCAGAGGGCACTGCAGCTAGATGCTGTTGACTAACTCAACTCACGGCAGATTCTCTCTAGTAGGGAGATCGGGGTGGTGCAATTCCATTGGCTACGACATCTCTATTTGGGAGGAGGATTATGTACATAATAATGGAGGAGGATGGGGTTGGGGACAGAAGGAGACTCAGTGGCCAGATGTCAAAGAAGGACTTTGTGGAGAGTATAGAAACACACAGTGAGAAGGTCGTTAGACTCTTCTCCAAGTGTTGTACAATGTAAATCTTCCCCTCCATCTCTCCACTCAATCACCTGTCATTTCAGTATTGCTCTGTCAGAAGGTGACAAAGAAATCAGTCCTGCTTCTGAAACCTTCTGATTTCACATGAAAATAACCTCGACCCCAGTGTGCAATAAAAAACACAAAAGTACCAATCCCTCAAAATCCTATCTTTAAATAAAACAGTACTCTGCTCTTTCTCATGTCTGACCCATTCTGCAACCAGCTACTAAATATATCTTCTTAAAATATTGATCTGCATGCATTTCTCTTGAATAACCTGTTAACAGGTCCAAGGCTCCATCGAACTCTCCAGACTCTCCTACTATTCTTCTACATGAGCCATCTGCTCCAGGTCTCCCTTTCACAAACAGAAGTGCTTCTCCTCCCACTTTGCTTTTGCTTACAAGCATCCATCTCTCACTGGAGGTCCACAGCCCAGAGTCAGCCAACAGACATGTTATGTTTGGCTCACACTGTGTTTTAATTTTTTGAAATTATTGCCAACATTTAAAAGTAATAAATTTCACAATAAAATTCAGATTTCTCACTTTTCCTAAAAAACGGGAAGGTCTGGTAACACTGGGTTGTCCCCTGGCAGCATTCATCTGTTGGGCAGAGAAGCTGTTTGTAGACAGAGCCTGGGTTCCCGTGATCCCCCGCAGCCTGCCTGATTTCATGCCTGGCCCTGGTAAGCACATGAGTTTGCAACCCTAGCTCTCACTGTCCCCTGCCCAGAACACACTTCCCGTTTCTCTCCTCTTCCTGCCATGGACACCTTCTTTCCCGATCTGGTCCCCTACTCCTTGATTACCATACCTCCCTCTGCAGCTACTTGCTACGTGCACAGATCACCTCGTAATCGAGGCTCTGCAAGATTCTACTTGTCTTTGTGTCCGGATTGCTTACATTTTTTGAGAGTGGACCCATTGTCAAGCATGGTGCCCTACAGTTAGCAGGGGAGCAATAAATGTTTGTTGGTGGTGCCACCTCTGCCTGAATAACATGTATATTACTCATGCTTTTGGCGGTTTCTATAAATCCAACAGCAACTTAAGCAGCAGAGGAGGGCTTTTTGGCTTGTAAACTGGGAACGCAGGCAAGTAGCTGGGGACAAGTGGAAGTAGGAACTTGAATGCCGCCAGTCTTTTGTTTCTCTTTCACTCTGTGGTTCTTTTTTCATCTCTTACCCAGATTTCTCTGCGTGGCAGAGTCATAGTTGCCTACTACCTACCTCAAACAGGATTTTATCTAAGACTTCAGATTTTAAGGATAGTTTTAGGTTCACAAGAAAAATCAAGAGGAGGGTGCAGAGATTTTCCATATACTCCTGCCTCAATACATAGCCTCCCTCACTGTCCACATCCCTAACCAGAGTGGTACCTTTGTTTCAATTGATGAACCTACAGTGACACATCATAATCACCCAAAGTCCATAGTTTACATTAGGGTTCACTCTTGGTATTGTACATTCTATGGCTTTGGACACATGTATAATGACACGTATCCATCATTATAGTATCATACAGAGTATTTTTGCTGCCCTAAAAATCTGTGTTCTTCCAATTTATTCCTCTTCCATCCCCCAGTTCCTGGCAACCACTGATCTTTTGGCCACCTGTGTAATTTTGCCTTTTCCATAAGGTCAGATAGTTGGAATCATGCAGTAAGTAGCCTTTTCATTTAGCAAGATGAATTTAAGTTTTCTCCATACTTTTTCATCGCCTGACGGCTCTGTTCTTTTTAGCACTGAATGACATTCCATTGTTTGGATGTACCACATTTTATTTATCCATTTACCTACCGAAAAATGTCTTGGTTGCTTCCAAGTTTTAACAATTATGAACAGCTGCTATTAACATCCATGTGCAGGGTTTTTTGTGGACCTAAGTTTCCAGCTCCTTTGGGCAAGTACAAAGAAACATGATTGCTAGATCATATGGTAAGAATATGTTTAGTTTTGTAAGAAACAGTCAAACTGTCTTCCAAAGTGGCTGCACCATTTTGCATTCCCAACAATGAATGAGAGTCCCTGTTGCTCCACATCCCCACCAGCATTTGGTGTTGTCAGTTATCTGAATTTTGGCCTTTCTAATAAATGTGTAGTTGTATATTATTGTTATTTAAATTTGCATTTCCCTGGTGACATATGGTGTGGAGCATCTTTTCATATGCTTATGCCGTCTGTATATCTCTTTCGGTGAAGTGTCTGTTCAGATCTTTTTCCCGTTGTTTAATCATGTTGTTTGTCTTCCTAGTATTGAGTTCTAAGGGTTCTTTGTGTATTTGAGGTAACAGACTTTTATCAGATGTGTCTCTTGCAAATATTTTCTCCCAGTCTGTGGCTTGTCTTCTCATTTACTTGACATTGTGTTTTGCAGCGCAGAAGTTTTAAATTTTTAAATTATTTCTTTCATGGATCATGCCTTTGGTTAACTTTCAAATAACCCTATACTGCTTCATGGGTAGTGCAAGTACCTTATAATAACAAACTATTTCTAATTCTTCCTTTTTGCCCATTATTTCATTGCTGTCATTTATTTCACTTGTACATAAGCATATATATGTTATAAAAGTTTTCATTTTACTTTCACTTATTTATTCTCTGATGCTCTTCCTTTCTTTATATAGATCTGAATTTCTGGCTTACATTGTTTTCCTTCTCTCTAAAGAACTTCTTTTAACATCTCTTGCAAGGCAGGTCTAGTGGCAACAAATTCCCTCAGTTTGTGTTTGTTTGAGAAAGTCTTTATCAGTCCTTCACTTCTGAGCAAAAATTCATAGGGTAGGGAATTCTGTGTTGGTAGGGTCTTTTTCTCTCAACACTAAATATTTCACTCCACTCTCTTCTTGCTTACCTGGTATCTAGGAGAAGTTAGATATAATTCTTATCTTTATTCCACTATAGATAAGATTTTCCCCCCTCTGGCTTATTTCAGGAATTTTTCCATGTCTTTGATTTTCTGTAGCTTGAAAATGATATGCCTAAATGTAGTTTTTGTTTGTTTGTTTGCTTTTGGGGATCTTTTTCTTTCTTTCTTTCTTTCTTTTTTTTTTTTGGCCATTTATCCTGATTGGTGTTCTCTGAATTTCTTGGATCTGTGGTTTGGTGTGTGACATAAATTTGGGGGAAATTCTCAGTGATTTTTTTTCAAATATTTCTTCTGTTCCTTTCTTTCTTCTCCTCTGGTATTCCCATTATGTGTACGCTACATCTTTTGTAGTTGCTCCCACAGTCCTTATATATATTCTGTTCTGTTTCTTTTAGTCTTTGTTCTCTTTGCTTTTCAGTTTTGGAGGTTTCTACTGACATATCCTCAAGCTCAGGGCTTCTTTCCTTAGCCATGTCCAGTCTACTAATAATCCCATTAAAGGCATTCTTCATTCATTCGTGTCATAGTGTTTTTCATTTTTAGCAATCCTTTTTTATTCTTGCTTGGGATTTCCATCTCTCTGCTTACAGGGTCCATCTCTTCTTGCATGCTGTCTACTTTACCCATTAGAGCCCTTACCTATTAATCATAGTTGTTTTAAATTACTGATCTGGTAGTGCCAACCTCCCTTCCATGTCTGGTTCTGATGCTTGCTCTTTCTCTTCAAGTTGTTTTTATAGTATGCCTTATTATTTTTTCCTTTATAGTATGCTTTATTATTTTTTCTTGATAGTTGGACATGATACTAGGTAAGAGGAACTGCTGTAAATAGGTCTTCAGTAATGTGGTGATTAAGTGTGGGGGGGAGGGGAATTATTCTATAGTTCTATGATTAGATCTCAGTCTTTAACGAGCCTGTGCTTCTGAGCTGTGAACTTCACAAGTGTTTTTCCATTTTTTTCCATCTCCCTTAGATGGAACAGAATTGCTAGATTGGGTGGGAGTTAGGAGTTTCTCTTCTCCCAGATCAATTAAACTCTGATAATTCCCTAGCAGGTTAGGCTCCGGCTAACTAGTTCCCCTGAGGGAAGGCCTTGTTAAGGAGGACAGAGTTATCTGGAATTTTTCCAAATGGTTTTGTTTTTCTTTCCCTATGCTGGTAGCATGAGAGGATTTTTCTCCACTATTTACTGTGAGAAGCTGGTTGAGCTCCTGGAGGTAAAGCCACAAAAGTATGGGGTGGTGGGGTTCCTATGTCTGGATACCCTGTCATTTTTAACTCTCAGAGCTGTCCACCCTGAACCTCCAGCAATTCATCAATTAGCTCAGATGGTCCCATCCATCCTGATTCCTGCAGTAGTTTCTGCTAGTGAGTCTGGGAAGCCCTGATAACCTGTGTTTGCCTCTCTGTCTCTCCAGTCTTGAGGGCCCTGTGTCCTCCCCTCTCTTATGGATGCATGGAGAGTTGTTGAGTGTTCAGTCTAGTCACCTCTTTAGCTGTTGTTAAGATGGAGTGGCAACTTCCAAGCTCCTTACCTGCAACACTGTAAACCAGAAGTTCCAGACAGGATTTTTCACATGGGAGGAGACATACCTGCTGGCAGCTCTGGGGTTGCCTTTACAGCGCTCCCTTTCTCTATTCAGTTCAGAGATTTCCAGGACAGGACTCAGATTGTCCTGACTGAGTCACATGCCTGATCCTATGTACATAATATGCAATACTCTGATAGGTACATCCAAAAGCATGTGTTTGGGTTGGAGAAAAAAGAAATTTCTAAAACAAAGGGGATGTATTTGCTACAAACAGGAGAAATGTTAGCTGACCAAGTTATTAGATACCCACAGAGTTATAGCACATTGAGATAATTTCCTTTGTTTTCCATCTATAAGAAATTTACACCACTTACATATCAGTTATATTAAATATGGTTTATATAATTCATGGCTCTCTTTTCTGTATGATTTGAAGAGAGGGGAGTTTTTGCTTTACTTTTTATTTTATTTTAATTTTCTCAAAGAAATGATTATACTTATGTATTAGATTTCTCCAGAGAAACAACCAATAGGATAGATAGATAGATAGATAGATAGATAGATAGATTTATTCTGGGAAATTGATTATGAGAATTGGCTCTCAATTATGGATGCTAAGAAGTTCCACAATCTACCGTGCAGGAAACAGGAGCAAATTCCTCCTTCCTCTGCCCTATGGGCTATTCAGACCTTCAGGGGACTGGATGATGCCACCCACATTGGAGAGGGCCATCTACTTTACTGAGTCCACTGATTCAAATGCTAATCTCATCCAGAAACAGGCTTTCAGACACATCAAGAAATAATGTTTAATCTGGGCACCCTGTGGCCAGTCAAGTTTACACATAAAATTTACCATCACATCTTAGATTTAAAAAATCAATTATCACAAGGCTTTTAATTTAAGAAAGGAAAAAAAATCTCCCCCCCATCCTGATTTCTTCTACTAGAGAGGACCATTTTCACATCTTTGGGCTATCATTTCCAGTATTTACCTACACATTCTTCAGTAACATGGCTCCATTGTTGTGTCTTGACTTTTACAGTTTTGTTTTTTTATATAAACTTATTTATTTCATTTATTTATTTTTGGCTGCATTGGGTCTTCGTTGCTGCGTGTGGGCTTTCTCTAGTTGTGGTGAGCAGGGACTACTCTTCATTGTAGTGCGCGGTCTTCTCATTACAGTGGCTTCTCTTGTTGCGGAGTTCTAGGCGAGTGGGCTTCAGTAGTTGTGGTGCACGGGCTTAATTTCTCCACAGCATGTGAGACCTTCCCGGTCCAGGGCTCGAACCCATGTCCACTGTATTGGCAGGCGGATTCTTAACCACTAGAAGCCCGACTTTACACTTGTAGATGTGATGTATTAGCCTCCTATGCTGAAAGTGGAGGCTCTAGCTCTCTCCCTATCCCCTCTCCTCTCCACACTCTTCTTACATCCTCCCAATAGAGTTATTATAAAATTTTTGATTAAATCATGAAAAAACTGTTACCACTTGAGGCATGTTGAATATTATGAATGTGTTTTATCATTCTTGCCCAATTGTTCTGCTTCCTGCAGAAGACCATCCCTCTGGCTTTTTATGTAACCCTCGTGTGTATCACCTCCAAACTCAAAAACTGCATCCCTCTCTTTATTATGATGAAATACATCAGGCAACATTGCAGTTCCATTTTGCCCCCTTGGTACTTTCCTCCCAGAGCCCTGTGTCATCTTTCTAGACTGGCTACACAGCCAGTGCTCAGGACTTCCCGTCACCATCACCCTGGGAATTCCCGCTGCCTCTCTTCAGTGTTGGATGCCCTGTTTCCTCTTTCTTGGGTTATTATGTCATGTTGGTGGAGCACATCCTCCAGGAACTTCCTGAAAAAGAAACAGAAGGGAAATCTGTTGAGACCTTGCATGCCTTAAAATATCATGTCTACCCTCAAACTTGATTAATGTTCTAGATATGTAGAGAATTACAGATCGAGAATCTTTTCTAGCAAAGTTTTTAAAGGCATTGCTAGGTGCCTTGTTAGTGCAGTAGGTAGTGCTTCAGTCTCATAAAGGCATTGCTGTTTCGTCTTTTTGCTTGAAGTGTTAAAAAAAAAGATCTTGGGCTTCCCTGGTGGTGCAGTGGTTGAGAATCCACCTGACAATGCAGGGGACATGGGTTCGAGCCCTGGTCTGGGAAGTTCCCATATGCCGCGGAGCAACTAAGCCTGTGAGCCACAACTACTGGGCCCACGTGCCACAACTACTGAAGCCCGTGTGCCTAGAGCCGGTGCTCCGCAACAAGAGAAGCCACTGCAATGAGAAGCCCGCACACCGCAACGAAGAGTAACCCCCACTCGCCTCAACTAGAGAAAGCCCGCGCACAGCAATGAAGACCCAACACAGCCAAAAATAAATAAAAAATAAAATAAATTAATTTTAAAAGAAAAAAGATCTTAAGGAAGTGAGGGAGAGTGCCACTGAGGGAAGAGCCTTCTAGATAATGAATATCCAGTGTAAAGAGCCCGGGGGGCGAGAGGTGGGAACAGCAAGGGCCCATGGAGGTTGGGACAGAAGTTGCAGGGGGAGAGAAGTTAGATGTGGAGTGCAAGAGGTAGTCAGTGGCCAGATCATATCAGGCTTTGGAGGTTTTTATAAGGATTTGGCTTTTATCCTGAATAAGCTGGGGAGGCAATGAAGGGTTTTGAGCAGAGAAATGTCATGATCTGAATTATATGTTTAAAGGATCATACTGGCTGCTGTGTTGAGAAAAGACTGACTGAGCTAAGGGCAGAGGCAGGGAGACCAGTTAGGGGGTGATTGCAGGAAGCCAGCCAGCAATAACAGACTTGTACCCAGCCAGGGGTGTTCCAGTTAGTGGTGTTGAAAGTATTGAACAGTGTTCAGTGTTTGGTTATGTTCTGAGTGTGGAGCCAACACGAATGATTTTAGGTGGGATGATTGTAGGTGGGATAAAGGAAGAGTGGAGTCAGATATGACACCAGTGCTTTTCCCCGAACAAATGGAAGGAAGGAGTTGCTGTTACCAAAATGGAGAATTCTGTAGGAAGAGAAGGAGCTCAGTTTTGGATTTCTTGGCTGGTGATAGGTACTAGACTCCTGAGTGGAGATCTCAAGTGGGCAGCTAGATACAGGAGTCTGGAGTTAAGGGGAGGACTAGACTAGGTATATAAGCTTTGAGGTCATCAGCATATAAATAATGACAGCAGCAAGGGAGTGAAGGGGATACAGAAAAGAGAAGAGGTCTGAGGACTGAGATCTGGGGCATGTCGGTCTAGCAAAGATCAGGGAGCAGAGGAAGAACCTGCCAAGGAGACTAAGGATGAGTGACTGGGGAAGTAGAAAGAAAACCGGGAGACAGTTTCAAGAAGAAGAGGGTGATCCACTGCTGGTTGATTATGCAAGAAAAGACTGAGAATTACCCTTTGAAGTTAGCAACAAAGTCATCAGTGACTTTGATTAGATCTGCTGCAAGAGTTAAAACATGACTGGAGTGGATTCAAGAGGAAGTGGAAGAGCAGAAATAGAGACAGTAGACATAGATAGCTCTTTAAATTTTGTCCTGAAGGGGAGCAGAGACATGCTATAAGGAAGAGGGTTTAATTTTTCAATGAAAGATATTATAGCACATGTGTTGGCTGGTGAGGATGATCCAAGAGAGGGAGAAAACTAATGACACAGGAGAAAGAAGGGACCCTTACTGGAACGTGCAAGCAAGTGGATGCAATCTAGAGCACAAGCAGAGGGATTATTTTAGCTCAGAGCACGGACAGTCTATACACAGGCAGAGTATGCCAACAGATGCCAGTGAATGTGGTGGTGAGGATGAACAGTGGTACCTTTCGGATTGCTTTCATTTTCTCAGGGAATTAGGAAGTAAGGTCATTATCTTTAAAATAGGGTGAGAGAGGAGATATTATAGAAGATACAAACAGTCATTTAGGAGGGTAGGAGAGGAAATACAGTAGGAGAATGGCAGAAGGTACTGGAACAAAATGGTGAATACATTGTTCAGTAAAGTTCTTGGTTAAAATGAAAAATGTGTCTTCTATTTTTACTTAAAAACCGAAGAAACATTTTGGCCACCCATACAACAAAATACCATAGAATGGGTGGCTTAAACATCAAAAAGTTATTTCTCACAGTTCTGGAGTCTGGGAAGTTCAAGAACAAGTTGCCGGCAGATTCCGTTTCTGATGAGGACCCACTTCCTGGTTCATAGACTGCTGTCTTCACACTGCGTCCTCACGTGGCAGAAGGGGAAGGGAGATCTCCGGGATCATTTTCAGTCTTACTCCCGTCCTCTACCAAACTTGGAATCATTCATTTTGAAAACTCTCTGGTTTCATTTCCCCAGAAATTAAACCTCCTGTTGCCAGCTTGGCTGACGCCAGTGTTGGTCCCTTCCTGCACAGGAGAGGAGAGGGATTCTGTGGTCCAACTACAGTTCCTTATTTTTTTTCAGCCCTGCTCTGAACCCCTTCTTATAGAGGTAAAAACTACTACCAGTTTCTGAGCCTTTTTAGGGTTTTATCATAGGGATCTATTTGCTTTTTGATATTTTCCACCACAAAGCAAACTTTCTTGCTGTTCTGTTAACTTTGTTACCACTCATCCACCAGCCTTCTGTCTTCTAACATTTTGTTGCTAGGTCTTATCTGTGGTTGTCTCTTCTGCTCTCTTTACCCTTCCAGGTTTTTTGTTTTTTTTTTAAGTTTTTTTGATGTGGACCATTTTTAAAGTCTTTATTGAATTTGTTACAATATTGTTTCTATTTTATGTTTTGGTTTTTTGGCTACGAGGCATGTGGGATCTTAGCTCCCTCACCAGGGATCGAACCCGCACCCCCTGCATTGGAAGGTGAAGTCTTAACCGCTGGACTGCCAGGGAAGTCCCTACCCTTCCAGGTTTTATAAAATTGTGTTTTTATTCCTTGTCAGTCATTTTAGAGAGACTTTCAGATGGAGGTATGATAAATGCACGTGTTCGATCCACCATGTTTAACAGGGACTTCCTCCCGGTTTCTTATCTGGATTACTGGATAGTGCACATAGCAGACGGTCTTTATGTCCTGCCCCATATCCCCTTGGCTTCCTTCTGAGTTGCCCTGTAGCTGAACATGAACATTGCCTAACCGTGCTGAAAGGCTCTCAGCTCAAGCACCTGTATGATTCTGCCTCTGTGACTGAGGATTTTCTCCAGTATCACAAGAACTTGCTCAGCCCTCACATAAGGTATCCTGGCATTTCTGGGAATCTGACACCTCTCACCCAATGAAGAATAGGAATCAGTGGATTAATAGCCAAGTTTCCCATACCTTAGTGAGACTATTATGAGACACTCTTCATGGTTTTTCAGAAGTCCCCAGTAGAACTGAGCCCAAGTTGCCCATAGTAGTAGCCTATTTATCAATTGGATTTTCTCCTTTTCCTCTCTCATATTCCACACTCCCTCACTCGTACTTCCTGGGATCATTTCTAAAATAAATTCCTTGTATCCAAAGCCTCGCCTTGAGGTCTGATTTTGGAGGAACTCAGACTAAGGGAATTAGCAGTGGAAGAGACCCTAGAAAGTATATTCTCAATGGTATGGAGGTAACAAAGACCCCATTGGTGGCGGTAAGTTGGGTGATGATAAACCCTGGCACTTTGTAGAATCACAATTATCAAACTTTCACCTGTGGTCTACTGGAATGAGGTAAAGGTGAAAGGAGATGCTTGATTTATGCAATAGTGCTATGCCTGAAAGATACAGGGGATGTGGTGAGCATAGGAATTGAAGAGGTGTCTGGCTTTTGTTCACTGGCCAGAAGCATTGAGGAAAGAGAATGATGCATTTACATCATCCAGTTATCAATTCACAACATGAGAATGAAAGCTGCAAAGCCTCCTTGGAGATCCCCATTTCCTGCAGCCAGAAAGCAGACTTGTGAAAAGTCAGGCCTAATAACAAGGGTAACAGAACTGCAAAGTAGACTGAAGGCAAAGGCCAGTCAGGCCTCTTATATAAAAGTCAAAGCCCTGGTAGGGAGGAAAGGGGCCCTGAGAACGGGGATGAGGGCATGTGGATAGATATATACTAGAGAACGTTGACGCCTCTAGACTTCCCTGAACCACCCAGCCTAGAAGTGTCTCTCACCCTCTTATAGTTGAAGAGAACAGCTTGCCATTGCCCAGAGACCCTACAAAGTCCTCCTCTGCAGTAGATGCCTCATAGATTATGCTCGTCTACCTCGAGGTCTGCCCCTGCCTCCTCTCACCGCCTCTACTCCAAAAACTAGGGACAGGTCTCGGCATAGCCCGAGTTCCTCTTGTGAGATGTGTGATAGTTTTTATTTTCTAAAGATGGCTGCAACAATATCCCTAACCCAATGGCTCTTCTATAATGCAAACTTGACATTCCCCTACCACGAGATGGAGTCTAATTACCCTCCCCTTGAATCTGAGCTAGACTTCACTTGCTTTGATCAACAGTGTGAAGCAGAACTAATGCTGGGTGATTTCCAAGGCTGTCATAAAGGGTGATGCAACTTCTGCCTTGTCCATAGGGACATTGCCTTTGTAGGTCTGAGCTACCATGTGAGAAGACCAACTACCCCGCGGTCACCACGTTGTAAGAAAGCCAAGGCACATGAAGAGCGAGTGCACTGGTTGTTCTGGTAAAATACTTCATGCTGAGGGTGAATGTACATTTCTATCTTTCTCTCGTGAATGCAAACTTCTTTATAATAGTCTCCCGCTAAGTGCCGAAGGCTGTTGTTTTAGAGAATGCATTCTATTCATCATTCACTCCCTGGTCCTCAGGATGTTAACTCTCCTCCTTTCTGTTACAATATCATCAGCAAGGACCTTGGTCACCTTGAAGTTCTATAGAACGTCATCCTGGGCCATTATGTGAATGATGGCATGATCACTGGACTTGGTTTTTAGGAAGGAGCAAGTATGCTGATTGCTGTAGTAAAATACTTCATGCTGGAGGATGAGAAATAAACCCTGCAAAGTTTCTAAAGCCTGCCCCATCGGGAAATATTTTAGAGGCCTAAAGATCTAGAATATTGCATCTGAAAGGATGTATCACATTTACTACCACTAGGAAAGAGTCACAGCACTTGGTGAGCTACTTTGGTTTTTTAGGCAAAAAAATAATAATACTACCCTGAGAATACTACTCTGACCCATTTATTAGAAGATTGTTGATTTTGAGGGGGCCTGAGAGAGTATTTAAATAGCCTCTTAAAGACTCAGCTAAGGGGCTTCCCTGGTGGCACAGTGGTCGAGAGTCCGCCTGCCGATGCAGGGGACACGGGTTCGTGCCCCGGTCCGGGAAGATCCCACATGCCGCGGAGCGGCTGGGCCCGTGAGCCATGGCCGCTGAGCCTGTGCGTCCGGAACCTGTGCCCCGCGGCGGGAGAGGCCACAACAGTGAGAGGCCCGCGTACCGGAAAAAAAAAAAAAAAGACTCAGCTAAGGAATCAGCTTAGGGATGACATCTTACATGGGCAAATCACTGTCCTTAAGGATGGAACATGTATGTTAAGC
Source organism: Monodon monoceros (assembly GCF_005190385.1). Classification (NCBI taxonomy): domain Eukaryota; kingdom Metazoa; phylum Chordata; class Mammalia; order Artiodactyla; family Monodontidae; genus Monodon; species Monodon monoceros. The sequence goes on along the minus strand of NW_021703777.1, from coordinate 25,113,125 downwards.
CAGTGATCACTATCTATAATCACTTTATGTGCTGTATCCTAATATCTGGAACACACAGAAATGGCAATTAAAGGATCCAAGTAGATTTGGCCCCATTCACCACACTCCCAGGGACTCATTAGTGAAAATTGTGTTTCTAATCCTTGTAATTTAGGCTCTTCCAGATCAAAGGCCTTGTTCTCAGTATATGTGTGTAGAGTAGCAGGTATTTCCTCTAGGGATATAGTAATGATTCCACTGCATCTGAAACAATAACTGTCCCCTGATGATTGGGGGATCCTCATGTTGACAGATCAGCAGGTAAAGATGGGAATTACTATACTGGTGGGGATCTCTGACTCTGATTATCTTGTAGAGTTGGAGTCGCTGCTTCATTATGGGGATGGGAAGGAAGATGTCTGGAACTTGGAGGGTTCGCTGGGACACTCCTTAGTGCTTCTACGTTTGGTGATAAGGGGAAAGGGCAATTCAAGCAACCAGGCCTTCACACGGGCAAGATAACCAGGGCCAACTGCTCAGAGATGAAGGTCTGGTCCTCCTACAAGCAAGCAAGTCAGATTAGTGCAAGTGTTGGCTAAGAGTAAAGGAAATCTAGACTAGGTGGCAGAGGGGAGAGATGATGGATATAGATGATGGCCTTGGGACCAGCCACAGCAGGGAAGAGTGTGGCTTGTTTCACAAATTCTGCTATTTTCAGCCTTTTTTGGCTCCAAGAGCAACCCTTTACCAATGAGGTTCAAGCGCCAGAAGGTTACTGCTCCAAATTCCCTACCCTTCAGTGGATTAGTTCTGGGATATATTCTACCTGATTCCTCAGAGCGCCCCCAGTGGTGGTGAACCCCAGTTGTCCAAAGTGGTAGTCTGCTTATCAGTGCACCTTTTTGACTTTCCCCCTTTCCTTCTCTTGTTTGTCCACTCCGTCCCGCAAGCTTTCTGGGATCACCAACTAAACAGCCCACAGTCCAGTCCTTCTCACAGGATCTACTTTTTGGGAAGCCCAAACAAAGATGGTGAGCTTTCATTATAAGTTTGTCTACCTGTACTTATTTGTTATTTACTATGAAAAAATTTTATTGAGAAAAAGAATACCATTTTAGTTGATAGGCCTAAGTAATACATATTGTAGTAATGGTAAAAATGTGAAGAACAGTTTTGTTTTTGTTTGTTTGTTTGTTTGTTTTTGCGGTACGTGGGCCTCTCACTGCTGTGGCCTCTCCCGTTGCGGAGCACAGGCTCCGGACGCGCAGGCTCAGCGGCCATGGCTCACGGGCCCAGCCGCTCCGCGGCACGTGGGATCCTCCTGGACCAGGGCACGAACCTGTGTCCCCTGCATCGGCAGGCAGACTCTCAACCACTGCACCGCCAGGGAAGCCCAAGAACAGTTTTTAAAGTACATTATTTTCACTAGTTTATAAAGAATGAGGAAGTTGAACTTTGAAAAAATATGCGGTAATACATACTTATACCATAAGAAGAAGAACATTTTAATAACTATGCAAAGAGTTGGCAGGGCTGTCAACTATCAATGGATTATTTTGAAATTGCTATCACTGGCCAACTACTATGATTAATGAAATCAATATTTTGCAGGAGAAATAAACATCACAATTCAAATTTAATAGGTATTCTTTTTTACTTTAAAAGTTGTTTGAGCTATTAGGTTACTCAGGGCCCGTTTATCTTTCACTTTACAGAATAGTTTTCATATACATGCATACACACACACACACACATCTCTGCATTTTACACATTTTCAAAGGGAAGCTCTACAGACTCATACATTTTAACTTTGGTAACACATGCAGTATTTCCCCTAGAACGTAGCTTACTAAGAAATCTGTACTGGGGGCGAGTGTACGGTAGTTCTTCCTTTATCTCCTGCACATAGTATGAAACCCTCCAGAAGTGACATTGCTAAGCCAAATTTAGAAAGACCTCCACATTCACAGAGAGCAAAAAAATGTCAGTGTTGTCCTGAGAAAGCCAGAGAGTGGTCAGACGTCAGGAATAAACAGTCTCTGCTCAATTTCAACTATACAGATAATTTGTTGAATAAATCCCACTTTATTTGTCTTCACTTTCGATGGAATGTTAGTTTCTGAAACCAAATGATATTCAGATTCATTCTTCGCATAGGCATATGGAATACCTAAATTGTGTCTTTGGCAAATTGCCCCCATCCAGGCTTCCCTGAATATCTATTGTTTTTGTCTACCTAGTACTACTTATTGCTTCTTCTGGTGACAGCTCCCCCACTTTTTGGAAGAATTGTTTCTTTATTTCAACCATGTGGGACCTTCTAATTGCAGAGCCCCGATTTTCTGTTCCTGACATAGTGGCAGGAATGTGGTTAATCTTCATGTATTATCCACTGTCTTTCATGGTGGCTCCAAAAGGCTATGGAAGTGAAACCAATTAGAGGTCTTCTCCAGGGTTTTCCAAGAAGAGATAGGAGTGGAGGGAGAGCCCTTTCTCTTCTAGTGACAATGCCTGAAAGAGCCATGGAACTCCACCACATGGAGAAAGCTGGTCGGTAAGAATGAAGTCAAGTTGCAGAGACAGGTGATACAAAGGTTCAAGTCCTTGGTTCCAATGTTTGAGGTCCCCACTGCCCTCTTCTGGCCTCACTGCCTTCTGGGGCTTGGCCGTCCCCCTTTTCCCTCTATTCTGGGAGCTCCCCTAATATCTTTCCCATTATTCCTCTTTTGTGCTCGAGGTAAATCAAGTGAGTTTCTGGTATTTACATCCAAGAGCTCTGATGAATGTCTGGCATTTACTTTTGTTTATTTGATCAGATAGTTATAAAATCACTGCCTAATTAGGCAAAGCGTTCTATTACTTCTCCGTTTTGATTTCTCAGTCAGTGATTTCTCAGGCCTGGATGCTTCCTTACTGGGATTTTTCTTACCTGTTGCTCTCCCCACCCCCAGCTTAGACATTGACTGAAGCTGTTCAACTCTGCTGGCCTGCCTGCCGATTACAGAGGTAGGTGGACGCCACCTCTCGGGGCAATAGCGAACACATCTCCTTAAACTGTCACATTACGAAAGCTCAGTGTTCTCAGGAGTACCCAAGCCATTTCTAGGACTATCCTGACCTTTTAACCCCAAGGATAAATGCAAGAGAGCTCACCAAATAGCTCTTATCTAACATTACAGGACTGACAATTCTTAACATGTTTTGGATACGATTCTGCAGACCTGCTTCAATGTTGTTTTTAGGGGTTTTGTTTTCTATTTCACTGAGTACTACCCCTGCTTTTAATCTTTTTAGAGTTGCTGTGATGATGCATGAGAGTCAGCCATTTTCAGTTTAATTGTCACTCTTAATTGTCGTAGGCTGCTCGGGCCGCCATAACAAAATACAATAGACTGGGTAGTTTAAACAAGGAATTTATTTCTCACAGTTCTGGAGACTGGAAGTCCAAGGTCAAGGTGCCGGCATGTTTAGGTCCTGATGAGGGCTCTCGTCCCGGTTTGCAGATGGCCACCTTCTCTCTGTGTCCTCACATGGTCTTTCCTTGGTATGTGGGCACAGGGCAGGGGGGAATCTCTCTCTCTTCCTCATTTTATAAAGCCGCTAATTCCATCATGAGAACTTGGTCCTCATGACCTTATCTAATCCTAATTACCTCCCAAAGGCCCCATCTTCAAATAACATCACATTAAGGATTAGGGCTCCAACATACGAATTTAGTAGGAGTGGGGGGGGGTCACACAAACATTTAGTCCATAACACTCTGACCAAAGTTTGGATTTTGCAGAGGGAATATTTGATTGGCCTAGCTTGGGTCATGTGGCCACCCTTGGCTAAGAGGTGGGCACCTATTTTAATCCCAACAAACTTTATCCATTAGGAAGTGGTAATTTTCCAAGGGAATTCAGATGCTATTGTCAAGAGGAAGGAGTGCCAAGCAGTTAAATAACCAGAAATGCCCACTGTGGACAGCTTGCAACATTTCAACAGAGCTAAACTGAACACAATTGGATATTCATTGCTTTGTGAAATATCACATTCACCTGTAATATGTAAATAGATGAGAATGTTTCTTGTGAAATTCTCACTAACATTTTTCACTTCAGTTAGCCTTAGGAGGGATGCTTAGAATCTTTTTTCCTTCTTTTCATTTTTTCAGCAGAAAAAAAAAAACCCTCAAAATTCCAGAAGGAGGCTTTTCTTTAAAACATTTCTTTACTGGGTCTATCTATCCCGACATGGAAGGTTGTACGTTACATGTCGCTAAGTGAAAACAAGCAAGTTTCAGAATAGCATGGAATGTCATTTTGATAAAATATTTAAAATACAAATATAACTGAACACGTTACCAAAAAGTCTTCATGCATACGCACCAAGCTTGTAATAGTGGTGTGGTAAGCAGAGTAACGGTCCCTCAAGTGTGTCCACATTTTATTCCCCAGAACCTGTGAATATACTACCTTACATGACAATAGGAACTATGCAGATATGATTAAACTAAGGATCTGCAATGGGAGGATGATCCTGGATTATCCAGGTGGTCCCAATACAATCACAAGTGCCTTATAAGTGACAGAGGGAGGCAGGAGAGTCAGTGTCAGAGTAATGAGGTATGAGAAAGGCTGGACCAGCCATTGCTGGCTTTGGAGAAGGGAGGAAGCCAGGAACCAAGGATGCAGGCAGTCCTAGAGGCTGCAAGAGGCAAGGAAATGCATTTTCCCCTGGAACCTCCAGAGTAGAACTCAGCCCCTGCAGCACCTTGATTTTCACTCAGCAAGACCCAGTTTGGATTTCCAACCTCCAGAGCTGTAAGATAAATTCATGGGGGATTTTTTTTTAAGCCACTATGTTTGTGGTAATTTGTCACAGCAGCAGCAGGAAACTGATGCAAGTGGTTATTCTGGGGAAGAAGGTCTTGGAGAAGGAAGTGAGAGGAGACATCAAAGGACATGAATACTTGTAAACTAGGAATTTTTGCAAGAATATCATTTGTATGCTAACCACTAATATATGTCTTTTGATGATACTTTACAAACAGGTCATTACAAATAACTCATTTTCAGAAGACTTTGCTGAATTTGCTGAAATTATCAGTTTTTTTAAGGAAAAAGAATTTGCTACTTAACATTCATAGACTTTAAAAAAGTGTGTGCATATGTATGAGGCTTGTATTAGTCAAAGAATGTGTTAAGTTGCATGGATGTGTGTGTGTCTGTATGTGTGTAAACGTACCTATTTATTTATTTATTTGATGAAGGTCAGGGTTCCTTTTTCTCTCATGTAACTTGAAGACTAGAGGTCCAAAGGAAGGAGGCCCAGGGCTAGTTAGAGGCTTCAGGGTTATAAGTTTCTCTGTCTCCTTCTCAGTCTCTTGTTCTGCCATTTGCAGAGAGCATGGCTTTCACTCCCAAAGCTGCCTCATGGCTATAAAATGGCTACAGGAGCTCCAGCCATGATAACTGTATCCTTGGCAAGAAAAAGAAAGAATAAGGTGGGAAGGGGAGGTGAAAGTGCCTCACATTCCAGCTGAGTCAGCCCCTTTTAAGGAACATTCTTTAAATTGGCATTGGCAATAATCTAGCCACGTGGCCACCTCTGTCCATAAGGAAGGCTGGAAAATGTAGGGTTTCAGCTGGTTACATTGACATCCCCATCAAAAACAGGGTTCTCTTAGTGAAGAAAAAGAGGAGAGATCAATTCTGGGTAAACAATTAGCAGCCTGTGTACAGACTTCAGTGACAACCAAATTATAAAGCAGGGACCTTTGTAACTATGTCTTTAAGGAGAAACATTATACCATAATGAACAGTACTTAACCATTCAAGGCAATATAAATAGACATACCATAAACATTTTATAACTGTTTAAAGCTAACCCATTGGAAAAAATGGCAATAAAAAATTTTAAGCCTAAAACATTAGTTCAACTCAATTGGTTTGTAGGACATCAACTCAGTAAAGTTACTTTTTTTTTTTAATAAAGTTATTTTTTAAGCTTTTTTTGATGTGGACCATTTTTAAAGACTTTATTGAATTTGTTACAATATTGCTTCTGTTTTATGTTTTGGTTTATTGGCCACAAGGCGTGTGGGATCTTAGCTCCCCAACCAGGGATCGAACCCTGCATTGGAAGGCGAAGACTTAACCACTGGACCACCAGGGAAGTACCTCAGTAAATTTACTTTTAAAAACTGTCCTAGTTTAAGATGAACTTCAGAAGGGATATAAAGTACCCCTCTTTGAAATTTTTATGCAAACATTTTATGCAAAATGTTTGTGCATTTTTTCTGGTTAAATGCTGCATACCTCCTCAAAGGAGTTGATGACCCCAAAAAGCTAATAACCATGGATCTAGGTGTCGTGCCCATTTGGAAGACACCAAACAACTTATCTAACTGAATTTGAACTGGGTTTCATACAAACATTCTCAGGCCAAACCAAAACTACCTGATGGAGTTAAGAGGGCTGGGGGGGGGGGGGAACACAGCTAGAGTCCAGGGGCTGATCAGAGACAAGTATTACATAGCAAAAGGCATAGGCTGTCCAGCCTTTGAAGAAGCAGGAAGGGCCCAGGTCTCAGGCCCCCAGAGACTGAGCCACGGGGGCATCCTCAGAGTAAGTGACATCCTAGAGAGGGCAGTGTTTCATTTTGAGTCTGAGAAGTAAGAAAAGAACAACATAGACCATCTGTCTGATAGATCTGCAAACGCAGATATCTGGCATTTAGTATTAAAACTGTTTATCAAGCTCCCAATGCCGATAATGAACAAATAGGAACCTCATGTTCTGGGTTGCACGGTTGACGTGAGAGCGGAGCAGGGCTGTAATCCATCAGTCTAATGAATCTACCCACACACGTTTAAGACTTCAAGAGACTTGGAGATTAGGACAGAGTCAATGGGCTTATTTCATCCAAAGGGTCCCCAAAGCAAAAACAAGTGGTATAGTTGCAACATAATGGTTATCTGGCTTTGTAAACACCTGGAATTTTATTGACCAGGGAAAGAGCACCACTTTGGGGCTCCATCCTGGGTGTCTAGGTCACCTGTCCCCTGCCTCTGTTGTGGAGCGGAGAGTCTGTCTAATAGTTGGAAGTTCTCCAAAGTGGGGTGCCCCTCACAGGATTCTCAGAGCAGTCATTGCATTGTGAGAAGAAAATGTTAGAACACTTCACAATCGAGTATCTTAAAAACAAGGGAGGGAGGGCTTCCCTGGTGGCGCAGTGGTTGAGTCCGCCTGCCGATGCAGGCGACACGGGTTCGTGCCCCGGTCTGGGAAGATCCCACATGTCGCAGAGCGGCTGGGCCCATGAGCCATGGACGCTGAGCCTGCGCATCCGGAGGCTGTGCTCCACAACGGGAGAGGCCACAGCAGTGAGAGGCCCGCGTACCGCAAAAAACAAAAACAAACAAAAAAGCAAGGGAGGGAATTCCCTAGCCGTCCAGTGGTTAGGACTCTGTGCTTCCACTGCAGGGGGGAAGGGTTCAATCCCTCGTCGGGGAACTAAGGTCCCGCGTGCCGTGCCATGCCACATGGCCCCCACCAAAAAGGGAAATATGCCTTCCGAATTTTCAATATATGGACTGACAGCGGCAATGACATGAGGTAGAGATGTCTGATGGTCAGACCTCACTCCCAGGAGGGGACCTTTCTACGGAAGAGTAGGGGCTTCACTGCTTGTGCGCACTGACTGTGGCATCCCACTGCTTCCAGTGTCTGGCAACACATGGACATTTATTTACGCCAGTTAAGTGGATTTAGAGATCATAATATCTAATTTTATGTAAACTAGCCTCACAAAATATACAAAAAACTTTAAAAGATTACAGGGGAAAGAAAAAACACTCTTCTGATTGAAGATGCGACTAAGGCAAAATCAAACCAGATAAAGGCAGAGCTGACATTTGTGGTCCTAAGACAAGGTTTCTTCAGCTACATGACACAGGAAAAATCAGGACGATCTGCTGGTACCAAACAAGAAGTGGTTCCCACCAAACCGAAAATAACCAGAAGACTAGCAGAAATATGGAAGGATATCTACCATCATGCACCTAAATTTCACTTTAGGTGTATCTATCGAGCTTCTATGGCATCTGTGAAATGTCTTTCTCAACTGTGACAGCCATTAAAACCAATGAGAAAACAAACTGAACTTAGAAGGAGACCTTTGAATTGCTGTATCAAAAAACGTCAAACCACAATTTTCAAAAATAATGAAGCGTATTCAAACACATTGCACTGATTAAACATAGCATTTTCAAGCAAAAAATTCATGTCACGAATAAAAATGAATAAATATTTTCAAATATTGTTAATTTCCAACTTAGATCATCCTTTGAAAACATCTATTTTGTGTATGCTATGATGTGCATCATATATAAATACAGCAATATGTGTATAGAACAAAATATAAATAGACATCCTTGAGAGTTTCTACTCAAAATGTTACTTACTAGTGGCCTGTACAATCAAAAATGTTTAGAAATCATTGCTGAAGGTGATAGAGGATTATAGTAATTTACCAATAAAATAATCTAATCCTCGTCACTTTGGTAATCTTCCTGGATAACTTAATGCTTTAACCCGGTTAAAATATGATCTCTCCTTCCTTCAAACTCCCGCAGCTGTAACTCGAAGGTACTGTGTTTTGTCTTCTACTAATTACACTGAACACTTTCTTCTTGGATTATAATTACTTGAGTGGATGTGTGGTCCTCCTATAGACTTGAGAGAGAGCACACTGTGGACAGAATTAGGGTTTGAGTCATGGCTTAATTATTTATTTCCTCTAGCACTTAGCACCTAGGAGATGCTCATCAAAAATGTATTTGGAAGTTAAAAGGAAATGATTAAGTGTCTAGAAGGCCTTTAGGACAGATGATCACAGAGGACAATTTCATTATTTGACAAGTCATTGAGGTAAACCACTCAGTGCTGAGACTTGCCCAGATTGAGTACTCTTTCCATTAGAGGGAACTTTTTCATCCTCTGATTGTACAGGTAACCATTTATGCAAAAGACAGCTCGTTTCTGATCAGAAATAAAGCAGCAATATATTTAGCTAGTGTTTGTGGCTTGGAGATGCCTAACTCATTCTCATGTGTTTCCTTTTTCTTTGGCCACAGGCGTGCGGCATGGAAGATCTTAGTTCCCCAACCAGGGATGGAACCCTTGCCCCAGCAGTGGAAGTGCAGAGTCTTAACCACTGAACTGCCAGGGAAGTCCCACGTGTTTCCATTTTAAATGACTGGGTCAAGCACAATGTTCTCTATTGTTCTCAGCTTGACTCCTACATATATGGTCATAGAAAACAAACTCAATATCATATTTAGCTAATTTATAGAGAGAGATTTTTAAATAACCTGCAGTGGCAGATAACCTCACTGTTCAAAATAATCTTAATAGCTCGATCACTTATAAAATATTCAATAAGTTCTAATGGACTGACTCCCTGACAGTAGGAACTAAGTGGAATCTTCCTTTATGTGCTGACATGAGAATGTCTTATTTGACTTCAACCATGTATCTGATTCAGTCGTGTAACTGATTCTCTCTTTTTTTTAATGTCAGAATTATCTTAATATGATCTCTCTGCTTGGAACAGGTCCATAGGTTCCCCTTGGTTCCTCAGTAATTTCCCAATTTGAAACCCCAGATCTAGTAAAAATTTAAAATTCTCCATTTGCCTTTGCAAGAAAGTCAGTGATAATCTGCTAGTAATTTGGGGGACCATTTCTGCCCTACTAAATTCTGAAAGATTATGAAAAATTACTGAAGTATAAAAAATAAGTAGGAGATGGGTCTCACTAAAGAGATATGTTCTTTTATGATTTCTGCCCCAATTTGCCCATGCTTGGTAATGACACACAGCGACTTATTTTTTACTCTCTAAAGAAATGATAACATGGAAGGACATTGGGCTGCCCTTGTATGAATATAACCCAACTGGCTTCCAGCTCTAGGCTTCAAGATTAGAATTGTTTTTCAAAAACAAGAAATAGATTGAGCTGAGCCATCCATAGCCCTACACTGAGTTCCCACTGTGACTGCTAGCACATGGAAAATCACTTGGTTAATGTATGATGCTAATGAGCCTGAGATCAAAAGTCCTATTTCCATGCAAGACAGTTGGTATATATAGAGACCCCATAGCACAGTCATAGCCCCAACTACCTTCTGCGCTCTGGAATATACATGTCTCTCTTCGTGTGGAAATGATACAAGCCTTGGGTATGTCTAAAAGTTATGCCTCAAAACAAAAATCTCTGCAAAATTGGAAAGAGCCTTTTATAATGATTTTAATTCTGAGGGCTGGGATGGTTCATTTTATATGTCAACAGGACCAGGCTAAGGGATGCCCAGATAGCTGTTAAGACATCATTTCTGAGTGTGTCGTGAGCGTGTTTCCAGAAGAGATTAGCATTTGAGTCAGGAGACTTGAGGAAAGAAAATCGCCCTCACCGGTGTGTGTGGGCCTCACCTGATCTGATGAGGGCCTGAATAGAGCAGAAGGCAGAAGAAGGGCAAATTTGCTCTCTTGGCTTGAGCTGGGATATCCGTCTCCTGCCCTCGGACATCAGTGCCCCTAATTGTCAGATCTTCAGACTCAGCCTGGGACTTATGCCATCACCTCCACATCCACCCTGGCGCCCTGCTCTCATTCTTGGGCCACAGGGCTTGCACTGGAACTACACCCCTGGTTTCCCTAAGCCTCCAGCTTGCAGACAGCAGATCGTGGGACTTCTCAGCCTCCGCAATCATGTGAGCCCATCCCTCATTATAAATCTCTGTATCTCTAGAGAACAAGGGGAGGGGGAGAGGGAGGTGCAAGCTGCTGGGTGTAAGATGGGCTAAGGGATGTATTGTACAGCACAGGGAATAGAGCCAATATTTTGCAATAACTGTAAGTGGAAAGTAACCTTTAAAAATTGTGTAAAAAATTAAAAATAAAAAACCTCTATATCTGTAACATCTATACCTATACCTATATCATCTCCTATTGGTTCTATTTCTCTGGGGAACCCTGACTAATACAAGGATGCTCTTCAGCAGATGGTCTTTTTAAAATTGAAGTACAGTTGATTTACAGTATTGCGTTAGCTTCAGGTGTACAGCAAAGTGACTCAGTTATATTTTTTCAGATTATTTTCCATTGTAGGTTATTATAAGACATTGAATGTGGTTGCCTGTGCTATACAGTAAATCCTTGTTGCTTATCTATTTTATGTCTAGTAGTTTACATTCATTAATCTCATACTCTTAATTTATCCTCCCCCCTCCCTTGACCCTTTGGTAACCATAAGTTTGTTTTCTCTGTCTGTGACTCGGTCTCTGTTTTGCATATGGATTCATTTGTATTATTTTGTAGTTTCCACATATGTGATACCATATGATATTTGTCTTCGGACAGTCTTGAAAGAAGAAATTATATCAACCAGGATCGCTAGGTAAAACTGGAGAGCAAACTAATTTTTAAAGGGATCCATCCAGCCTCTCCATGAAAAGGGCACCGAGCCAATGTTGAGTCCTCATATTCTGAATTTTTGGAAAACAATAAAAATGAAGGATCCTGAACAAAAAAACTAGTTTTTCCTGTCTTGTTCAGTGTCAACACACTGTAAGTTTTCTATAATGATACATTTTCATAATAATAAAAAGAATGCATTCTCATTTTATAAAATCAGGAAACTCCAAAAACTATGGAGAGTAAAATTTAAATTATCCATAATCCCACAATTCATTCATTTGCTCATTCGAGTAACACATATACAAAATTGCACACCTTACTATGTGCAGAGCACATTTCAAGGCTCACCATCCAGAAATGTTAACTTCCAATTGCTTTCCTTCCAGCCCTTTTCTCAATACACTTTTGATAATAAAATAGGAATCAGATTATATACAGTTTTGGATACTCTTTTTCACTTAACATAGCATAAACATTTTCCAAATTATCAAATAATATTCAAAACAATGATTTTAACAGCTGCATAATATCACATCACATGAATTTACACTAGTTTATTAAACCATTCTACTTGGGAATATACACAATTATCAATTTTTCATTATTATAAATAATGTTGTGAGTAATATCCTTTGGCCACGTATCTGATTATCTTTGGAAAATTTTCCTAGGATTTGGATTGCTAGATCCAAAGCCTCGAACATGTTTAAGGTTCTAGATACACAGTACTCAGTTGCTTTCTTGAAAGACTGAAATGGTTTACATCCACCCGCTAAGAGAATGTCTGTCACAGTGAGATCCCATCCCTCAAAACAATGAGTATTAGCGTTTAAAAAAGTCTTCGCCAACTGGGTCAAAATGGTTTTTCTTTTAATTTACATTTCTTAGTTTACAAGGTAAGTCAAGCTTTTAAAAAATATATATGTACCTTCCTTCATAAATTAGCTATGCATGCTCTTTGCCATTTTCCAAGGAGTTGTTAATATTCCTTCTTAGCATTACAGTCTTACTATTGATCATGGAAGGCTTTGTCTCGTTGCATTCTGAGATCTAGCCCCTTGGTTGAGGGGTGGGGCGGAGAAAAGGCTGGGAGTAGAAAGGCAGACTTGCTCTCTTAGTCCTTCCATCAACAAGGGATGACCTGGGCTAAGTCTCTTGGCATATTTGAGCTTCAGTTTTCCCCTCTGTAAATAGGAGGATTTAATTAAGGGCCTTCCAGTCTTGTGACCACATGATGCTATAAAAAGATGTTATAGATCCATAGTTTCTAAAGCTCCTACATTATCATGATTTCATGAGCTTTCGGGAGGTACTGTTAGTGGAGAAGCATCAACATGTAAGCTTTCTCCTGTTCCAACCTAGGGCTCCACTACCTACCAGGTGTGGGCAAATCCCTTCAGCGTTCTTAGCTTCCTGATCTGTAAATGGAAACTTCGTTTTACAGGTTTATTGTAAGAATGAAATGAAGTAATAAAAATGAAAGTTTAAGGGCTTCCCTGGTGGCGCAGTGGTTGAGAGTCCACCTGCCGATGCAGGGGACATGGGTTCGTGCCCCGGTCCGGGAAGATCCCACATGCCGCAGAGCGGCTGGGCCCGTGATCCATGGCCGCTGAGCCTGCGCGTCTGGAGCCTGTGCTCCGCAGTGGGAGAGGCCACAACAGTGAGAGGCCCACGTACCGCAGAAAAAAAAAAAGAAAGTTTAAAATATAATATACCACACACATATGTGTGTATATATATATATGTGCACATACACATATATGTGTATATATGTACACACACATATATGTATACACACATATATGTATATGTATGTATACACACATACACATACCTATACTATAAAGTTGCATTTAAAAGCATTTACTTTTCAAAAAAATACATAAATAAAAAATAAAAGCATTGACTGCTCATAAATCTCAGTGCACAAAAAAAAGAAAAATTATTTTTTGGATCCCATTACATGGACCCCACTTTCACATGAGACTCTAGACTCCAGGGCTCCAAAGATAGCAAGGTCACAAAGAACACATAAATAGAAACAAATGAAGCTAACCCTTCTTTTTCTTAATCTTCCAAGGATGGAGCCCCAAGTGATATATATATGCAATTTTCTAAGGTAATTTTAGCTATCATGATTTTCTCCTTGCGGGTGAACCGACTCAATTGCTTAATTCACACATTAGGTAGGTGTGTGTGTGTAACTATGTGTGTGTGTGTGTGTGTGTGTGTAAGTATACATATACATGTATCTCTCTAACACATGTATATATGACTCACATATATACACCATGAATATATATATATATATGTATATATATATATATATATATATCCCTTCTGTATGCATATGAGAACAAAAGTATGTTTTTTTGATTTTTCTGGAGAAAATGTGATTAGAAAAATGCAAACCACTCTCATTTAAATTCTTTCCTTTCATTTTTGTCATTTAAAACTCATAAATTTGATGGACTCTATATTTATAAAACTTGCTTAATGTATGGTATATTTGTATTGATCTGTACCAACAACCTCAGTTTGTCAGCAAATTGTACTTATACACCCACAGGTAAGTATAGCACTGTTTTGAGCACTGAGACTACATAATATGGAACAGACACCAGCTTGTGATCTAGGGGAGACAAGACATATAAACATGTAATTATCTAAATATGTACATAAATACAGTTCTGTAATTAAGGAGTGAATATGGGAGGAGGGGGATGTTACTGGTGGGTTGGTGATGTTTACTTCTTCCCCATAATATCCTGGCATTTTTCTCCCCATACCTGGGACATGAATTATATAATGTAGTCATTTAGGTTACATATCACATGGACATAAAAAATAGTCATTAATATTAACACCATTAAAAAATTGGCCAGAGATATCTCTTCACAAAAGAGATATGTCATTTTGCCAGATTTGTCATTCTGGCAAAAGAAAATGGTAGCAAATATGAACAAATTAAAAAAAGAAAATGAGCAAATACTTTTGGACTAAATTCAGCTTTCATAAAAAGAACAGATACAGAGTTAGGTATAAGGGTATCCCCTGTCCTCAATCAAAGGAACAAGGTGTGAAATATGGTTCATGTTCTAGGTGTGGAATATGGTTCGTGTTCTAAGACCCATTTTCATTTTCCTATTCATTCTTCCCCCCCAGATTTTGTTTATTTTTTCCCCCAGCAAACATTCTTGTATGTGTTAAGCAACATTTCTAAACACTTTTCACATACTAACTCATTTGATTCACATAATAACCCTATGAGGCCACTTTACAGATGTGAAAACTGAGGCACCAAGAGATTAAATAACTCTCCGAGGTAGCTAGGATTCAGCTTCAGGAAGTCTGGCTTCCGGGTCTACATTCTTGACCCTGAAAAGCGCGCTGTCTCCTTAGCTGGATGGTGAACTTTGTGCATTTGAGTAGCTGAGGGGGACGGGACGTGGATGGAATGAGGAGAGAAACAAAGGCTTTGAAAGTTATCCTGTCATTTGAGAACTTGAAAAGAGAAGAGAAAAGGAAGCCGGCAGCCCGGGTAACTTGTGTGAAGGCAATGGAAGCAGTGGAAGAACAGGAAGTGGAAGAAAAAGGCAAAGAGACATCCGCCTTCGCCCCGCTCATCTCCTTGGTGACCGGATCTGGTGGTTTGGGGCTGGCATCTTTGCTTTCAGGCAG
This sequence comes from Monodon monoceros, assembly GCF_005190385.1. Taxonomy (NCBI): domain Eukaryota; kingdom Metazoa; phylum Chordata; class Mammalia; order Artiodactyla; family Monodontidae; genus Monodon; species Monodon monoceros. The sequence goes on along the minus strand of NW_021703777.1, from coordinate 25,098,002 downwards.
CCGATGTAACTGCACCGGATCCGCCGGGCTGCGTCTGCAACAACCCCACCAGAGTCTCTTTTCACCGACATTACGAAAGGGGTGGCGGAGGAAGCGTTGCTCCCTTACTCAGGCTAAGGAGTAGCCGCAATAAAAGTATTAACCTCTAGGTAAGATTACATTCTGGGCCTCAAAGGAAATTTTCCAGAAGGTGCCCTTTACCAAGTGTAAATTGGAAACAGTTTCCTCTCTTGGGCAAGTTGACTACTGCAGGCGGCAGAGAAAATGCAGTTTTGTGAAGACTTGGGTTTCTCTGATGCGTTCTCTTGAAACACAAATATCTAACAGGGGTGGCTGAAACAGTACATCCAGTAATTTTTTTCTTGCCTGTGTCCTTGGATCATAACTTTGCCTCTGCCCTTAGGTGACTATAGAATGGGCAAGAGATGGTAAGCACTCGTCAGCTGCAGGGAAATGTCTCCCTAAAGAAATTGGTATCAGGAATGAAGGAAAATGAGATTGTTTTCCAAGAGGTAAACAACAAAACCAACTACTGTAGAGCACAGGGAACTATATTCAATATCCTGGGATAAACCGTAATGGAAAAGAATTTTTAAAAGACGGTATATATGTGTGTGTATGTGTGTATAACTGAATCACTTTGCTGTACAGCAGTAATTAACACAACACTGTAAATCAACTATACTTCAGTTTTTTAAACATCAATATATATTGTATGGAGCAGACATGTGCAAAGCCATCACATTGACCATAATAACTTAATGGAAGATATTAACACAGCTAACGGAATAGCGGTCAATTTGAAGTCGTGTTGGATACTATGGGAGAAGGAAAAGGAGAGAGCAGAGAGGCAAATTCATGCGCTCTGTTTGCCTTCTGAGAGTTTGCTAAGCACTGCGCTCAGGACAGTTAACAAATCTGACTTGCCCTGCCTTCATGGGATCCCAAGCTCACAGCATCCATCTAAGAATAACTCGGGGGAAAGAGGCAGTCCAGGCCTTGGGCTTGCGCATTTGGGGCTATGAATGTTATTGCCCTTCCTGTATTGCCATCTGATGCTCATAGATGATCACCCATCCAACTTGCGGAGAACAGTTGCGCTCGCTCTCTCCACCCTTTTATTCTTTTCTCCCCAAAGGAGGAGGAGTTACCCAGACTCAGGACAGCCTATCAACTCCTGGCCTCGTGTGCCAGGGGGCGGGGTCACAGAGTCAGGGCACAGCTCCTGCACCTCTGACTCTTTTGCTCTCTTTGATCAGCCTGCCCAGCCCTGGGGTTCGTGAGCCTCGGCCCGTGAGCCTCACGTCTTCACTAGGCTGCCTTCTGCCTTTTCTTGCCCTGGCTTCTTGGGATGCATCTGGGGGCGCAGGGCAGGGGATGGAGGGGTAAGGCAGTTTGGCCCTGCCAGTTTGGGTGAGTTGGAGCCTGGGGGCTTCAAGAGACAGGCACTGCTTTGATTCTTAGACATTCCCTGGGCCTCTTCCTCTCACTGAGACTCCTACATGAGTGCAGGGTGTGGATTGGCAACCCTCAGCTCCAAGAGATGCTTCAGGCCATTCTGACCTGATAACATTCAATCCTTGGTAGTCACCACCTCCCACCCCTACCCCGTCCCCTTTTCTGTTTCTTTTTTTCTTTCTTTCTTTCTTTTTTTTTTTTTTGCTATTCATTTTGTTTGTTTTTGTTTATTTTTATCTTTACTTCTTAAACTTTTTGTTTTATATCAGAGTATAGTTGATTAACAATGTTGTGTTAGTTTCAGGTGTACAGCAAAGTGATTCAGTTATACATACACATGTATCTATTCTTTTTCAAATTCTTTTCCCATTTAGGTAGTTACATGATATTGAGCAGAGTTCCCTGTGCTATACAGTCCCTGTGCCCTTTTCTAATTCCAGGTTCACCAAGCAAGCTTCAATTGGGTTTCGAGTTCCCACGTTTATACTTATGCTTATGCTTGCTTTGGTGGTCCAGGCTGTGGCACAGTTATTCCCATCGTAAGTTAATCAACAGACATTCTGGTTGTCCACGCCTCTGGGAGCTTTAGACGGCATGACCTGTGTCTGAGAGACCGACTCACAGGTTGCTGACAAAAGTGGGCATCTGAGCCTGCAGAGCCAAGGAATGGGTAACTGCCACCAAATTCATGGCATCCTGTGAGCTTGTGCATGGCAACCAGCTTCCTGTTAACCCTTGGAAGTACCAATAGCTGCTGTCCCTTTATACGTAAAACTTCTACAAGAATAACCTTGTACAGACTCTGAGAGGAGGAAAGATAATGCAGACAGAGCACCTAGAGGGTGTCTGACACCAGGTAGACAATAAATACGGGAGTTATTGCTGTTATTGTTTGCATTTTAGAGATAACTATACATGTCTTGAATTACAGTCAGCCCTCCATATCTGCGGGTTCCACATCAATGGATTCAACCAAGCTCAGACCAAAAATACTAAAAAAAAAAAAAATTCCAGAAAATTTCGAAGAGCCAAACTTGAATTTGCCACATGATGGCAACTATTTAGCTAGCATTTACGTTGTACTTAAAACTATTCACACAGCACTTACATTGTATGAGGTATTGTAAGTAATTTAGAGATGATTTAAAATATATGGGAAGGGCTTCCCTGGTGGCGCAGTGCTTAAGAATCCGCCTGCCAATGCAGGGGACATGAGTTCTAGCCCCGGTCTGGGAAGATCCCACATGCCGCAAGAGAAGCCACCGCAGTGAGAAGCCCTCACACCTCAACAAAGAGTAGCCCCCGCTCACTGCAACTAGAGAAAGCCCGTGAGCAGCAGTGAAGACCCAACACAGCCAAAAATAAATAAATAAAAATTTTTAAAATAAAGTATATGGGAAGATGTGTGTAAGTTATATGCAAATACTACACCATTTTATATAAGGGACTTGAGCCTCCATGGATTTTGGTATCTTCAGGCATCCTGAAACCAGTATACACTATGCACTTAAAAGGAGTAGTAAATAACTACTGTCCATAATAAGTAGGAGGCATTCCTTCTCATAATAGGAGACGTTCTTTCCCAACGTTATCTGTAGGCAGTAAGGTAGCAGTGAAGCCACAATATTTCTAAGGACCTGCAATTCTCTAGCCTCTTATAACTCATGCAATTACTTGGTCCAAATGGCTATGTCCAGCCCAACTCTCTCGCTGACTATGTGTGTTCTAAATTCTCCCAGGTGCCATCTGCTTTACAGCGGCCTGCATTCATGACTCGCCTCAATATCTAATTCTAACCCTGCAAAACACAGGTCATGGATATACATCCTGCGTACGAGCCTGCTCATGTTTCCTGTGAGCCCACAAGATCAGGGTATATTCTCAGCTCCCTTCCCGTTAACCCCTCAGAGGCGTTCATTAACGCTCTGAGGGGCTCACACAGAAGGGCCTTCTATGACCTCCACCCCCAGTAAGAAGTCCACCACCCAATGCATATACATGCACATGTGTGCACACATGCAAAAGCACGCACACACCTATATGACCGAAACAAAACCCTTATAAAACAATACTTACCCTTACTATACAGATTAATTCTATTTTCTATTCTATTCTTTTTCTTCAAAAAAAAAAATACTGACTGAGACCTACTAGATTGATTTCAGAACTCACTAAGGACTCAAGACTGGCTATTTTAAGACATTGTTGTGAGTCCTGTGCATAGAAGCCCCATGACTTGTGTTGTGTACCCAGCCTTGTTTGTCACCATATTTTCTCCTTGCAAGTCCTAAGAGGACTTCTGCCTACTCTGAGGCTTTGCTAGAGCTTTTCTATTGCTGTTGTTTTTTGACATTTTGGTTAACAGATGATAATGTAGCATGATTTTAATATTACTAAGTATTAGAAACGTAAAATGTGGTTCCCAGGAAAAGCAGTTTAAGTACTCAAAAAAACGATTTCTGGGAAACTGGGTATGTTGAGCCAGTCCACGGCATGGAGTGGGATTATTGTTACTGTGCTTCACCCTATTAAAAGATCATTATCAAAGTACAAAAACCGTCCACTAACCTGGCACCAGGCTGGGACCCACTGGAGAGCGGGCACTCGGCCTCGCTCTCCACAGCCCCCTGGACTGCTGTGTGGTACAGCAGAGGGAAAGTTCAGGGTCTGGGAGTCAGACCCAGGTTCCAAACCCGATGACACCATTTCCTAACCGGTGCAACCTCAAGCACACCGTGTAATCTCCCTGAGCTCCAGTTCTCTCATCAGTGAAATGGCTCTCATACCAAATCCACGGACTCTGCCAGGATTGAGTGGGATTGTGTTGTGTGCGTATCCATAGAACTCATTATGAGATCACGTACCACAATCAACAGTGCCCCTGTCCCTCCTAAATCCCTTTCAATAATTTGAAGTTTTTGTTTGTTTGTTTTTAAATAATAATTTGAAGTTTTAAACTATGGGCCAGGAATAGTGCCATGAGAGAGAACCAGTATCTATCTTTTTCCCCTTTCATTCTCGGGAACTCGGCATCAGATTGATTATAATCCTTGATTCATGACACTGTCATCCTTGGAGGTCATGCATAACCTGCTTTTGCTTAGTTGGTTAAATAATTATTTTTAATAATATCATAAGCACCTAGGAGCCCACCACCTTTAACCAAAGCTAGGACCTTGATGATAGCCTTTATCACAGTGCATCATGCGGTTCCCACACTCCCTCCTCTGCACCCACCTACCTAATCCCCTTGCCTCCCTTCCCTCAAAGAAACCTTCATTTTGTCTCTTTAATTCTTTAGAATTTAGAAAACCTACTGTCTTGGATGGAGTCAAGTTCAGGGCCATGCTAAGCTGAATTTTGGGTGGAGCCTGGATCATTCATAAACCAGGCAGACACATGGGGTGGAGGTAGTGAGTATGCTGTAATGAGTATCCCTGCAACCCAAGATTTTTGTCACTGCTATTCCTCTTGTGGGGCAGTGGGGCGTCTTCCTTTTCCTCCTCCTCTGGTTGTGCAGTCATTCTGTGCCATCCTCAGGAAAACAACACTGAGGAGCAAGTAAGGGGAAAGTTGAGCACAAGATAACTTGGTCTCTGATTAGTCCTCAGAAGCACAGTGGAAGCTTTTCCAAGGATCACTGGCCTTGGCTGAAGTAAGCTATATATATCTAGACTGTGCTACCACTTTCCGGATACATAGTTTTAGCAGGGAACTAAGCCATCACAAGCTGGCATGGAAAGACTTTGCAACCCTTGTTTAAGGGGACAGGAGAGACCCTCAGCAGAGATAGCCGGAAATTCTAGCTCCACAAGCATAAAGAGATAGAACAGCTAGCTCCTGCCCTCTGTTTTCCCTCCGCTCCTCTCCCCCTCTCCCATCCCACTTCTCCCTTTCCTGGGGTTGAAGAATGGTTATATAATCTCTTTTTGTGGAGAGTTAACTCTTAATTATCCACTTTGTGGCATTAAAAAAAAATCCTAGGTAAATTTCCCCCTCCATCCTACACATTACCGTAGCATCATCTCCTTTTCTGACTCAGCTAGTATACTCTCAAAAAGCAGGTGAATGCCAACTCATTATAAAATTAGCTAAATCAAGTGTGCAAACATATGCATTTCAGTGTTGTTCATAAATCTGAGATGATCAGAGCTACCACTCTCCTCTCTCAAGATACTAATAAAATTTTTACTTGAAGCCTATTAAATTGTTTCTTAGCTTTCTCCTTTCTAGAATAAATCATCTCATTTTTTACCCCACTGTCACAAGAATAAGAACCACTCCACCTACTTTCCACCCCCTAGTGCACAGATTAGAGTGCAGGAAACCCTGCCCAAGAAATTGAAGGAAGTAGAAGAAAAATGAATTTCAGAACTTCTGCTGAATGTCATCAGAGATAGAGGGCATTTTTGTTTAGCTAGATACCACTGATAACCAAAAGTAAATCCAGACCACTTGGAAAGCTCTTGAGTGTTAAGTTGGTTAATATATTTAGGTAGCAAGCTCTAGAATGGGGGAAAGGGGAGAGAAAAGGAGGAGGTCTCCAGGGCAAGAGAAAGACAGCGAGAAAGGAAAGACAACCAGTGTGAGGTTCCCCAATGGCACAGTCACTGAAGAGCTTCAAACAATGATGTCTGATATGGAACTTCATTTGAAGTTTGTTCCTGTTCTGAGCTGTGCTAAAAGTCTTCATCCCTTACCCTCAAACTCTCACTGTGAGTGGCTCTACCCTACAGCCTGATGGTCATGGTGCTTTGGGGAATGAAGGAGGAGGGAGAGTGACCAAACTAGGCATTGAGCATGTTGGAAAGAACACCGCAGCCATGAGATGACTTGGCTGTTGGGGAGGCAGCCCTCAGTGTACACCACAGAGGGGACACTATGTCTTTCCTTCATTCAACAATCATTTTCTGAGAATGGAGCATGGGGCTGGAATGATGTTAAATATGTAGGATGAATAACACACAGGCTCTCCCCATCACAGTTCCAAAGCTTAGAGGAGAGGGGATTAGGCAGCTATTCCAGCTCCATGGGATAAGAACAATAAAATAATTTATAAAGACATACAATGCATTAATAGCATGGAGGAGATCCCAGAAGAGGTGATCCTTCAGTCATGTTTCAATTAAGAATTCTTTGGCTTCAAATAATAGAAAAAAACCGGCAATCAGATCCAGGGCCATAATTGGCCAACCCTTAGTTTAAACAAATAGAAGTCTAATATATATATATATCAAGAAACTCAGAGATGTGTGGTTATTGGTTGTAGCTTGGGAGATCCTGGTTGCCATTATGATCCCAGACTCTTTCCATCTATCAGCTCTGCCTGCCCTCATGCTTGTTTTCTCATGACACAGAATGACTTTAATAGCTCCAGCATTGGGTCCACCCATGATCAAGACAGGAAGAAAGAGGAAGAGGCAGCCCCAGCAGCTCTACTCTTGTGCTTGTCCCTTTTATTAGAAAGCAGAAACTTTCCCAAGACTCCCAAGTGGATGTAGATTTCCCCTGTGCTTCATTGGCCAGGACTGAGTACATGGCCAACCATGGCAACCAAGGAGGCTGCAGAAGAGATCATCTCTCTCCTTTACAGGGGAAATGAACAAGGGAGGAGGAACTGGGAACATGGTTGGGTCCATTCCAAGCAACTGCCGTAAACTGGATCCTAGTGAATGTAAGAAACTCCAAAATGGACAATGAAGGGTATTCAATATAAAGAGATGACAGGTGAGAAGTCATAGAGTCGGGGGAAAAGAGCAACGTATTCTAACTGTTTACACAAGTTCATGCGACTGCAGCCCAGATGTGGACAGGGAAATGGGGAACAGTGGGAGAAGGAAGGGCTGAAGCATGATGACTTCTGTGGGCCTTGCCAGTGAGCTTGGGTTCTACATCTTTTATGTATCCCCAACACCTAAGAGTGTCTTGATAAAAGCAGATGCCCAATACTTGTTAATGGTTCGTGAGACCAAAGCAGAAGACAAACAAACTTCGATGGCTGAGAAAATCCTAACTAATTAAAAAGTAAAGATTGAGTCAAGTTTCTTGCTTTTGTGGCTCATGTTGTCCCCTTGGCATCAATTTTGTTTTTATGATTAACTCCTAAACTGTACCAAGGTAAAAGGGAACCAGCTATACCCGAGGATTGCCCATGCTCCAAAATCTCAGCCCCAGTCTAGCAACAAGCCCAGTGCAGCCCTGGGCACTGCCCAGACCCCCTCAGGCCCCTTCTTACCATGTCACCCTTCTTGTCTTTGATGTGCTGTCACGTTCAACAGCCAGCACCAGCGGTTCTTCTTTGGAGAATTAGCGTTGCTACTGGAACCACATTGCCCACAAGTACAGAGAGCTGGAAATGCCTGAAAACTCCCACCCCCGGGGGCAGCTCTTAACCAATGACTGACAGCGGTGGGAATAAGAGACCGGTCTCCCTTGCCCGGGGGCAAGACAACTCTGAGGTATCACTTACCCTACACTCAGCATAACTTCCTCAGTGGGATTGGTGGAAACCACCCTCTGCCAGTCTTTACTGAGATCCCATGCTTGCTTGGCATCTTTCCCTCCCCTGTCTGCTTCTCCCATACCTTTATCAGTCTTTCCTGGAAGAACTTCCTTAGTAAATCACTTGCTCATGGATTCTTATCTCACTAAATAATTGTTCCTGGGGAGCTGGAACCAGACACCCTGACTATGTTGTATTACCAGGTAATGCTTTATAGGTTTTGGAATTAGTAGGATCCATTGCTAGAAACAGAAACTACCCAGATGTGTTAAACAGAAGGAATTTAAAATGGGAATTAGGCCCTTACAAATCACTGAAGCAATAATGACTGAGAATTTTCTTCAAATTAATGTCAGACCCCAAACCATGATCCAAGATGCTTACAGAACACCAAGAAGAATATATGCCAAACAGAAAACAAAACCAAAATATACAAAAAAGAAACACACCTAAGCATATCATATTCCAACTGCAGAAAATCAAAGATAAAGAAAAAAACCTTGAAAGAAGCCAGAGCAGGGGGAAAGGACCTTACCTATAGAGAAGCAAAGATAAAAATTACATCCAACTTCTGTTCAAAAGACATGCAAACAGGAGGTGAGGAAAATAAAGTGTTGAGAGAAAAAAATCCACCAATCTAGAATTCTATACCTTGTAAAATTATCCTTGAAAAGTGAGGGAGGAAAAAAGACTTTCTCAGACAAACAGAAATTGAGATAACTTGTTGCAAGTAGACCTGCCTTGCAATAAATGTTAAAAGTTCTTCAGACAGGGACTTCCCTGGTGGCGCGGTGGTTGAGAGTCCGCCTGCCGATGCAGGGGACACGGGTTCGTGCCCCGGTCCAGGAAGATCCCACATGCCACAGAGTGGCTAGGCCCGTGAGCCATGGTCGCTGAGCCTGCGTGTCTGGAGCCTGTGCTCCGCAATGGGAGAGGCCACAAAAGTGAGAGACCCCATGTACCGCAAAAAAAAAAAAAAAAGTTCAGACAGAAGGAAAATGACATAGGTCAGAAACTTGGGTCTAAATAAGGAAAAGAAGAGCATCAGAGAATAAATAAGTGAAGGTAAAATAAAACTTTTGTTTTTCTTAATTTTAATTGATCTAACACAGCGGTCCCCAACCTTTCGGCACCAGGAACCAGTTTCGTGGAAGACAATTTTTCACGGCAGGATGGGGGTGGGGGTGGGGACATGGTTCAAGCAGTAATGCAAGTGATTGGGAGCGATGGGGAGCGGCAGATAAAGCTTCACTCGCTTGCCCGCTGCTCACCTTCTGCTGTGCGGCCCAGTTCCTAACAGGCCACGGACAGGAAGCAGTCCTCAGCCCGGGGATTGGGGACCCCTGACTTAGCAGATAAAAGTTTGTTCAAAATAATAATAGCAACTATATATTTGATTATGTATGCTTATGTATATGTCTTACATATATATGTGCTTATGTATGCTTATATAGAAGTGAATGAATGACAGAAATGATACAAGGGACAAGAGGGAGGAATCAGGATTATTTTGTTACTATAAGGTACTTACATGACTCATGAAGTGGTATAATGTTATTTGAAAGTGGATTTGAATTAGTTATTAATGTACGTTGCAAACTCTAAGGCAGCCACTAAAAAAGTTTTTAAAAAAAGGGAGTACAATTAATATGCTAAGAAATGAAAGAAACAGAATCATATAAAATGCTCAATTAAAACCACAAAAGGCAGGGACTTGCCTGGTGGCCTAGTGGGTAAGACTCCAAGCTCCCAACGCAGGGGGCCTGGGTTGAATCCCTGGTCGGTCTGGTCGGGGAACTAGATCCAGCATGCATGCTGCAGCTAAAGATCCCGAGTGCCACAACTAAGGCCCGGCACAGCCAAATAAATAAATAACTATTAAAAAGTTAAAAAAAAAATAAAACCACGAAAGGCAGAAAAAGTATGGAAAATAAAAATAGAACAAAAAACAAGATAAACAGAAAATAGTAACAATATGATAGCTATTAATCCAACTTTATAAATAATCACTTTGAATGTCAGTAGTCTAAATGCACCAATTGAAAGACAGAAACTATCAGAGCAGATCAAAAAGCAAGACCCAACTATATGTGGTCTACAAGAAACCCACTTGAAATATAAAGGTACACATAGAAGCATTCCATAGTCCTTTGATTAGATTTTAGTCTTTTAGTGAGCCTGTGCCTCTGGACTGTGCACTTCACAAGTATGTCTCAGTTTTTTCTCTCCCCTTAGTGTGTCAGGATGGCTAGAGTGGGTGGGGTATGTCCCTTCCTCAGATCAGTTAGGCTTTGATGATACCCCAGGCGATTAGGCTCTGGTTAACCAGATTCTCCCGAATCTGGTTGTTAAGAAGAGCAGAGCTCTCTGGCATTATTTCAAAATGGTTCCTTTCCCAGCTCCCTTTGCAAGAAGCATGAGGAGACTTTTCTCTGATATTTATTGTGGGAATCTGGTCAAGTTCCTGGAGATATAACTCAGAATATTGTGGGAGTCTCCTCATGACCGGGTGCCCCAGGAGTTTTTAACTTCTGAACTTCCAACTGTTTGTCAATTACAGTTCAGGTGTTCCAACCCATGGCGCATAGTTCATTGGGAGTCTCTGCTCCAGTACGCTACAACTTCCTGTATTCTCCTGTCTGACTCTCCAACCTTGGGCGCAGCAGTTTGCTCTGTGTCCTCCCCTCCCTAGCGAATCCAAGAAGAATTGCTGATTTTGTAGTCTGTTCAGCTTTTTACTTGTTGTTAGGTAAGAGCGGCAACTTCCAAGCTCCTTACAGGTGGAACCGGAAACTGGAGGTCCCCACAGCTTTATTCCCAATTGCCAAAACGTGGAAGCAACCAAGAGGCCCTGGAGTAGATGAATGGATAAATAAACTGTGGTACCTCCAGACAGTGGAATATTATTCAATGCTAAAAAGAAATGAGCTATCAGGCCATGAAAAGACATGGAGGAACCCTAAATGTATATCACTAAACGAAAGAAGCCAATCTGAAAAGGCTGTACAGGTCTCCTTCATTTTTGAAAGTTCCCTGTATGCTACTTCATTTTTATGAAAGATCTGCATTAGTACCTGCTTTCACTAACAGGAAGAAATCCGAAGAGGATTTTCAGTTTTATGAAGAAAAGTGAAAAGCGAAAATAGCGTTCTGCGTTTGTTTTGTAGCAAACAAGTTCCTTCCCAGGAACCACACTCAGCAACTCAGTAACAAGCCACCATTGCTTTGAACTGTGTCTGCGAGCATCTGTGTTTCATCTCAATTTATTTCGTGCATCCATTAGCAAGATGTGTCCTAAGGTAAATGCTTTTTTGCTTCACACAATTTCAGCTTACAAAGGGCTTCACAGGAACTACTTTCGGATACAAGGGAAACCTGTAACCTGTGTGATTCCAGCTACACGACATTCTGGAAAAGACAAATCTATGGAGACAGCAAAAAGATCAGAGGTTGCCAAGGGCTGGGGGAAGGGAGTGATGAATAGGCAGAGTACAGAGAACTTTTAGAGCAGTGAATCTATTCTGTATAACATATAATGGTGGATACATGTCATTATACATTTGTCCAATCCCACAGAAGGTACAATACCAAGAGTGAACCTTAATATATACTGTGGACTTTAGGTGATAACGATGTATCAGTGTAGGTTCGTGGATTGTAACATGTGGACCACTGTGCTTCAGGATGTGGATAGTCAAGGAAGTTGTACACGTGTGGGGCTGGGGGCAATATGGGATCTAGCTGTATTTTCTGCTCAGTTCTGCTGTGACCCAAAAACTCCTCTGAAAGATAAAGTTTATTAATTTAAAAAAAGAAAAAGGATAAGGTGGTTCATATCTCAGTATACACACTTATGATTAGATGGGTGGGGGGAGCAGGTTTCAGACAGCTGGTATAGAACGATCTTTTTGCATGTGTAAAAATGCCTAGAAGGTCACAACTCAACCGTTAATAGCAGTTCTTTCTAAGGAGCAGAATTGAATTGTGGGAGGAGAGGAAGTTTTTGGATGGTGGACTTCCACTTTTTATTTTAAATACTTCCTCAATATTTAAAGTTGTTTTTTAAGCATGCATTACTTTTATAATCAAAATTTTCATTTTAGAGCATTCAAAAGAATGAAAAGAGGGACTTCCCTGGTGGTCCAGTGGTTAGAACTCCGCACTTTCACTGCCGAGGGCCCAGGTTCGTTATCCCTAGTCAGGGGATTAAGATCCCACAAGCCGTGAGATAACAACAACAACGACAATAATAGAATTAAAGAATTAAAAAGAAATTGATGAATAAATAAAAGAGTCTTTCCACGCAAGCCTCTTTGGGGTCTCCATTTGTTTTTCTCTCTTGCCAAGAAGAAATAACATCTCATGGCTGTGAAAGTTAAGCCACGTGATGCATGTAAATCGATTCCTCCAGTGCCTTGAGTCACTTTTCATTCCTTCTTGCCCCTTCCCAGTTGTCTCCCAGCCCCCATCTTCTCTTCCCTCCAATTCCCCCTCTGAGCTTCTAAATCCCTATACTCCTGTCACCCTCTTTTCAGCGTCCCCTCTGCCTTCCGTTCTGCCGCCACCACCCTCAACCTACCCCATCCCCACTGTGCAAGATGGTTACATTTCATGCAAAGAATGTATTCCTGGAGACCTCATATAATTCAAAACTTACATAATTCAAGCCTGCTTTTCCCACAGGACTGAATATAAAGTGCATGCAGGAGGGGGATGAATCTTGAAGTGCATAAATCTGCAAACGTGGTAATATTTGCTTTAAGACTGCTTTTTATTTTCCCTGTATTTTCTCTAATATTTTGAAGTGCTCTCTCTTAAATTAACAGCACAGAGCATCATGAGAGTTGTCTGGCCTTCTCAATGGAGATTTAGCACATCCAAGTTCTGTACCAAAGTCCTTGACTCTCCTGAGTGTTTTACAGCTCTACCACTTAATGAACTCTTGCGTGACCTTGTTACAGGATTATAGGTTGGATATGAAGAAAATTTTAAATTATAATGGCAGTAAATATTAAAATAACAGAGGAGAAGCCATCAGGTCTCTCACAGACACGCATGCAGGTAAAGAGCTGTGGTTCAGCAGGCACTTACAAAGGATGTCGGTTAAGGTGCTGCCGCCCCATGACCACACAGCGAACACAGCATCCCGACAGCTCAGCCCGCCACCTCTGATAGCGTGTGATTCTTTTTTGGTATTTTTGTTTTGTTTTTTTTTCTTTTGAGGAAAATAAATAATATTTTCATTTATTGAGATACTTTTTCAACTACCTAATTATCTCATGAAACTCTCAAGACTTTATTATCCACATTTTACAGGTGAGAAAAATTTTTTTTAAATTTTTATTGGAGTATAGTTGATTTACAATGTTGTGTTAGTTTCAGGTGTACAGCAAAGTGAATCAGGTATATATATATATATATATATGTATACATATATATGTATACATATATATATATATATCTCCACTCTTCTTATTTTGTTTAGATCCTTTATTAGATTTTTTTTAGATTCTTTTTTAGATTCTTTTCCCATATAGGCCATTACAGAGTATTGAGTAGAGTTCCCTGTGCTGATAATGTGTGATTCTTTTTTTTTTTTTTTTTGCTGTACGCGGGCCTCTCACTGTTGTGGCCTCTCCCGTTGCGGAGCACAGGCTCCGGACGCACAGGCTCAGCGGCCATGGCTCACAGGCCCAGCCGCTCCGCGGCACATGGGATTTTCCCGGACCGAGGCACGAACCCGTGTCCCCTAGCATCAGCAGGCAGACTCTCAACCACTGCGCCACCAGGGAAACCCTAGTGTGTGATTCTTCATGAAGGTTTTTAATGGGGGGAGAGGGAGATTCCAATTATCTTCAGTTTTGAACATAAAGTGAGACTGCCAAAGTTTTACATAGCACTTGTTCAATTTTACGTAACTTCAATAAAATGCCCTGTATATGGAGAAAATGTCTTGTTTCTTAGCTTAGCCTTCAAGGCTACTCTACCTTCTATCTCCATCTCCAACTTTTTCTCCTTGGCACTCCCCTCCCCAGCCATACTGACACTTGTTTTCACCTACCTTAGTACATTTTTATTAGTTTTAAATAGTTCAATTCAGAAATGAAGATAATACAGGAAGTAGGCAAAAATAAAATGAAATTCATCAACAATTTCACCACACAGAGATAGTCATTATTAATATTTGGTTGTGTTTCCTTGCAGTCTTGTGCTGTCTACATGAACACAGAAGTCAGAGCATATATGTAAATTTGTATGTGTAATTTTTTAACCACAAAGTGATGATTCAGTAATATAGTTCTGCAGCATACTTCTTTCATCTTATAATGTCATTAATCGTTCTTCATTATTTTGTTAGGAACTCGATAGGCTTTGACTATATGAGTATCCTATCATAGATTGAAAGAATCCTATATTGTTGAACATTTAGACTGTTCACAAATGGGGGCTATTGTGAACAATGCTGAAATGAATATTCTTGTTGCTAAATCTTTACAAACTCCATGATTATTTCTTTAAAATAAATTCCTGCCAGTAGGATTTCTGGGCCAATGAGAATGAACAATGTCAAGGCTTTAAATATGCATTGCCAAATTGGCCTAGAAGTTGGAAACAATCTGCATTCCCCTTAGAAATATCTGTGAGTCACTGCATACTCATTTGATGTGAGCCTTCTAATTCATCTATCTTCTCATTCATCTATCTTCCAAATTCAGATTATGATGCAAGAAAACCCCCAAAGGCAACCATATTAATTTGTTATATTTTAAAATAACTTCCTATTAGTAGAAGATGCCACGGAGCCCTCAGTGGATTGTTCGGTTCTTTCTTAGGCTATAAGTTCTGAGAATGTACACAGTATGTATGCGTAAATCTCTCTTGGTACAGGACCACATAGAAGCAGGCTCTTAAATGTCAAAAAGCATTTATTAAGTGGACTGATAAATGTATTTCACTAGCAGGCCTGATGTAAGTTATTCGTCTTTCCTTGGTCTCCTGTTGATGGCTTATTCATAGTAATGGATGGCATGGTTGAGCTCGTATGTGTATGTGTACTGTTTTGTCTTGATTGTTTAATTTTTAATTGATGGATATACGCTTCTAGCCTTTTGATGGATACGTTTTGTAAAATATTTAAAATCAATGAATTAATCTATGGTGCCTCAGAGACTGGATGTATCAGTCCCCTTGTGGGGACTGAGTCTATTCTGTTGAAATGTAACAAATGGAACTCAGTTATTTCTCATATCATCCAGTACTAAATGACAGTGGCAAGGTCACTGCAAATACACACACAATGGAACCCAAGTTCATGTGGGAGATAATTGTCTCTTCTCACAAGCCTGTTTCTGTGTCTTCTATTTAAGGCTGGCATTTTCCAATGAGTCCTACTCAAAGTTCTTTCTCTTTCAGGCATGTAACTCATGTGTATTTTGCTCTGTAACTTCCAGACAAGGAACTAGAATTAGTAAAACAATGGCTCTCTCACTCTACTCCTCTCTCCTGGGATGTCTTGTAATCTACAAAGAGACAGTCAAGCCATTAAGGGATTAATCCATCTGTTCATCTAAGTCATCCACTCAGAAAATGCCCAGTTAACAAACATCTCACCCCAAGGGGCTAGGCAAAGGTCATGTGACAAAGAGTCACAACAATTACCATAAAACCACATTAGCAAGTACATATATTCCAGCTTTGGACACTCCCAAATCCTTCCTTCAAGTGCCAGAGGAAACCCCTTATGAGATGTCATTCTCTAAATCGTGGCTGTTTTCTCAAGGTGTTGACTGCTGCCGCAGGCTCTTAGTAGGAGGTGATTACTGCTTTCTCCTGGAATGGTGTGGGGGAGTGAGGGGATGGAGATCTCACAGCCCTGAGAGGATTCTGCAAGGGAAAGAATTTAAATGAATAACCCTTTCTCTCAGGCTCACTCAGGTGGAAGAGGTCAGTACCTAGAGAGTATTACCCCCGCCAACACGCACACCCTGAATAATGGAAACTTCCCATCAGTTGCAGCTTCTAGCCTGTATGCCTCTGAGGTATTATACATATTCTGTTCCTTTCCTTGAACTTTTTGCAAGCCAAACCTAGTAGCTGCAAAGGGTAACGGTGAACAAAAAAATCTGATTTCTGTACCATGACAGCAATAATGCAAGTGGGGTTTTGCCATAAAAATCCCAGCATTGGCTTCCCTGGTGGCGCAGTTGTTGAGAGTCAACCTGCCGATGTAGGGGACACGGGTTCGTGCCCCGGTCCGGGAAGGTTCCGCATGCCGCGGAGCGGCTGGGCCTGTGAGCTATGGCTGCTGAGCCTGAGCGTCCGGAGCCTGTGCTCCGCAATGGGAGAGGCCGCAACAGTGAGAGGCCCGCATACCGCAAAAAAAAAAAAAAAAATCCCAGCACTGATGGTGGCACCAGCCATAGCCCTATCTGCCTGTAAACATGTCAACATACCAAATGTGATTTGAATGCCTTTCTGGTCCAACCCTCCCCATATCCTGAGTTCCTAAACCAATTATTGTGAGAATGAAGATGATGAAAGACAAACTATTAAAGAAAAATCCGTCTTTATCTAAAAGTGCACTAAGCAAGTATTGAAGTTCTCCATATTTGCTCCCATCTGGGTACCATTTCTCTGGTCACTTGTGGCTGAATTCACATATGCCCATCTTAGAGGAAGTGTATTGGTTTTCTCTCTTTACCTTTTTTTTTTCTATTTTAGTTTTTCTGGAGATATTGAGCATCTTGTAAACTTGTTCTCTTTACTTGTAGACCAAATGTTTGATTTTGAAAGCACCTGTCCTGGTTAAAGGACTTGATAAAGTGTTGAAGGAAAATGATGCTTATGGGGAGGTGGCAGGGAAAGCAAATACAGCTGCCATTCTGTGTAGACAATCCATTGCCTACAAACAATCCGCTCTCACAGAAGACTTTCACTCCACTCTGTTTTTCAGAAATGAGACTCACCATACCCAAGGATTTTGATGAAGAGTCAATGGGCCAACAGAAATAAGAATGAGCATTATACTCGGGTCACAACATACAACTGGAACTGAGTGTTAGGTGCCAACGAACATGTGCCATGGACTCACCTTTGTCTTGTTGAACTGACTCTGCTTCCGGACCTGTTCTGCCCAAGATGGAGCCATCTTTTATGAAATACATCACCACCAGAGTGCTTTGTTCTGATAATGTATTACTCTAATACATCTCTTGCTTTAATGATATAATGATGTAACACATTATCAGAGCAAGGACAACTGATGATATATGATGAGAAGAATGGTGTCATTCAGAAAATGAAGGATTCAAGAAAAGATTCATTAGAATTACAGGATAATAGTCAACACATGGGGACTCTGGAAACTGTAATCTTGGTCTGTTTCCTACAGTTAGATATACACCTCCCTAGCTCTGCACCCCATCAGGCACCAAATTCCATAAAATATTGGTTGCTACATATTTTATAAACTCTTTATACATACTAACAATATCTCCCATGAACCTTGGGTCACTGCAGGCTCACTGTATCTGTTTACATTGTTTTTACTAGAAAGCCCTCCTTATTTACCGCTAACCATAGGAAATCAAGTCACATTGACCTCTGGACAGTCAGAACATCTCTCATTACATCATATCATCTCTCATTACAAAAATCTGAACTCCAATTATTGTTCAACATTAATTATTGCCAAGGCTATAGCGTTTTCTTGCTACTTGACAGTTGATCTTCATCCTATCATTAACCTGAGGTCAATTTAATCCCAACCTCCATTTTCAGCACCATACAAACAATTTATTTTTGCACTTTTTCAACCACACAAACAACGTCAGACTGCTCCACACTGTTTTACGTATGACGAAGATTAAACATGTTTAAAGACATTCAGACATCAGAGTTTGGAAAGCACCAGTCGATGGGAGCTCTGGAAATGAGATGTCGTGGTGATAGGTTTTCCTGTAGGGGAATTACATAAGAAAGGATTCAGAGAGAGTATGAGTTGAGGACTTAAAATACATTTTATTTTAGAATTTTTATTTGGCTCTGTAGAAGCCAAGAAGAATTATAGTTAGCCTCTACTATACAAAACTATCCACTATGGCATAGAATACCATACGTTTAGTGTTCTTAAAGCCATGAGCAGAAATGATAGAAGAATTCAGAAATTTTATCTGCCTAGAAGATTTCCCTTTTTCCTCCTGGAAATCAGAAGTCTGAACATATAGGAGAAAGGAAGCTGGAATTCCTGCTGAGAAATTTATTTGGTGTTCTCTATTCTTCCTGACCTCAGGCTTATATTGAAATGCCAGAAATAACAGTTTGACACAGCAAGGGCCATTGAAACAATAGTATTTAATGCATTTAACTGAAGAGAAAGTAAGCATTGTAAATGTAATCACAGCCAATTGCAAGCTCAACAATGCTTTGCAGAACTTTGTTGAATTCTCCTCTGCTGAATAAAATAGAAAACTTACAAAGAAAAACTGCTAAAAAACATAAAACTCAGGAAAGCATCCATTTAAAATTTTCCAGAGAATAAACACTTTCACATACAAAAATAGGTGGCTTTATATCCACGTATAAAATATTATATATGAAAAATGGTTGAAGTCAAAGAAGTAAACAAAATAAGCATAAACCCCAAAACCCCCTCTGTAGCTGTATACATTAATATATCTCTATTTGGGTTATAAGTATTTATGTAGCTTACCAAGCAGTTAAGATAAAAATCCAATGTTCTCTGTTACGACTTTTCCTGGTGACAGAGTAATGACATTAAGTATAGATGTTTAACAACGGTCCAGGCTGAATACCGGCACTTCCTTTGTCTCTTGCTGTATCCACCAGAAAGGAGAAACTGAAATGCCTTAACGTTGGCAGGAAGAGTGAAATGTTTACCTTCTCCAAAACTATTTACTTGAGCAGGATTGAAAAATATGTCATCCCAAATGTGAGATTCTGACTTGTTTCTATATGACTATTAATGCAGAATGTGGGGTTGAGGGTACTTCACACGTGCAGCTGCCATTGCTATTCTCCTGACCTTGAACAATAAGGGACTAGTTTCAAATCTGCCTCAGTGCCTCAGAGTGATTCCCAGGGAAAGCTCTCTGGTCACCCGCTATACCTTTAGTGATCACGAGACTCAAGGGAAGCCGGGCTCCTCTTGTCCTAATGCCAACGGCTTTCTCACTTCCAGGAAGGAATGCGGTGCAGGCACGGAGTGAAAGTTCCCCTTTGTTGCTGAACTTAGGAGTTGACAACAAAAACAGGTGGGTGATAGAAATCTTAATAGAAGTCTCCCTGCCTTTCTGGCAGGCTAACATTCTGCATTGTGACCCAGTAGACAGATCTGCCTGCCGTTCTGTGGGAACTCAAGGACAAAGGGACACAAGGCCAAGGCTTCCTGGAGCCCTAAAGTGTCTGGAATGGGGAGTTAAACTTGAAATTACCCCTTGGCCTTGGGAGAAAAGGGCTCTGTACACTAAGGCCTAGAACTAACTGGAGACCAGAAGGGTCATCTTGTCACTCTATCATCAATTCTTAGAAAATACAAATTTTAGCAGGAAAGGAGTTAGAATTACACTTTAAACACTGAGTGTAAATTGAACTCCACCAACTCACCTTTACGCTGATGTTTGGCAGGGGTCTTCTTGGAACTTTTATTTCAAAACCATTGTAGATAAAATCATTGTCAGGCTTCCCTGGTGGTGCAGTGGTTGAGAGTCTGCCTGCCGATGTAGGGGACACGGGTTCATGCCCCGGTCCGGGAAAATCCCATGTGCCGCGGAGCGGCTGGGCCTGTGAGCCATGGCCGCTGAGCCTGCGCGTCCGGAGCCTGTGCTCCGCAACGGGAGAGGCCACAGCAGTGAGAGGCCCGCGTACCGCAAAAAAAAAAAAAAAAGAAAATCATTGTCTTCTTTTCCTTACTCCTCTTCCCAAATTCTCCTCAATCCCCCAATCTAACTGGCTTTTTGTGTAACATAAAGACATGGGAATCTTGATGAAAAAAGAAGTACGTGTATGGGATCTCTAGTGGCCTTTAGCAAAGTATTATTTAGTATAGATCATGCAAACCAGAGGCAGCTGGCATTTCTCATGACAGATCTTGTTAAAGATTTCATTGGAATCTCAGAAACCTAATAAAAAATCTGAGTCAGTTAATACTGAATTTTTAAGTTGTTTTAAGTAATTTCACGGTCACATACTGAGTTCTTCCACTCAGTGATGACTTCCACATTATTTTACAAACATCTAAATTTAATATGTCAAACAGAAAATGTTATTACCATGCATTTGTATGTCTGCATACCCAGAAGGATGGGGATTTCAAGTTAGATTTGTCTCACTTCTGGCAAACCACATGTAAAGATGGCATCTGGCCGAACTTGTCTGTAATGAGGAAGCAGAATCTTGGCATTCACCAATCTCCACTGCTGCCTTGGGAACAACAGTCCGAAAGTAAGCAAGGAATGATCTACACCTTGCTGGGTGCACAAGAACGTGTGATGACAAATTCTTTCCAAAATCAGAGACCACCTTTGTGCAATTCTGTAAAAGGTTGCCGAGAATCAGGTCGTAAGGCCTGATCTAGTTATAAGATAACTAGATCTGTCTTCTGTAAGATCTATCTTCTAGTTATAAGATAAATAAGTTCTTGGGATATAATGCACAGCATGATGACTATAGTTTACAATACTGTATTGTACATTTGAAAGTTGCTGAGAGTAAATGTCAAAAGTTCTTATCACGAGAAAAAAAAATTGTAACTATGTGTGGTGATGGATGGTAACTAAACTTATCGTGATGATCATTTTGCAGTATATGCATATATCAAATCATCATGTCGTCCACCTAAAAGGAATCAGTGTTACATGTCAATTTTATCTCAGTAAAACTGGAAGAAAAAAAAAGATCTACCATATTAACCCAGAAGGACAAACACATGATCTCATTCTTGGAAGACTTTGTAAGTGAAAATCCCACAGAAGCAAGATGGTGTAGGTGGAATACCATAAAATACGTGGAAGCAAGAGTAGAACAGGAGAGGAGTGCTTAAGCCTATAGCATTGAAGAAATAGTCTACTTCACAGCCTTCTCTCCAACTGCTGACAAAGAGCCAGTGTCGAAGGAAAGAGACGGGCCTTTTGCACGGTGGGTAAGGTGCTGAGGTCTGGCTGCCCGTGAAAGTGAGTTGAGCCAGACCAAGAAAACTCTGGGATGATGAAATTTCACTCAAGAGTGGACATAATAAAACCTCAACCTCTCATCAGTGCCCTTTCCCCAAGTTTGCCTTCAATCATCACATCCTAAAGCTCACATTGGACACCTGTATTCACAGGCCAACTTGAGCACAGAGCTCCACTTTCATGCAATCTAGATTCAATTGCCCAAACTGCATGCACACATTTATCCTGCTCTCGCAAATGTTGTTTTATTCATTAAAACATAAGCTCAATATGCCGTACACAGTAAGGCCAGTTAAACAGAAAAGCGTGAAAGGATACGATGTATAAACTGTAAACAACAGTCGTCCCTCAGTGTCGGAGGAGGATTGGTTCCAGGAACCCCACGGATACCAAAACCCATAGACGCTCATTTCTTTCATATAAAATGAGATAGTATTTGCACATAACCTATACACATCCTCCTGTATACTTTAAATCAACTCTAGGTTACTTATAATACCCAATGCAATGTAAATAGTATCCACACAGCAAATTCAAGTTTTGCTTTTTGGAACATTCCAGAATTTTTTTCAAATATTTTGAATCCCTGGTTGGTTGAATCCGTGGATACAGAGGGCCAAGTGTAATTTCTCAACAAGCTTTCATTGAGTACCAACTGTGTGACCAGCTCAAAGAAGACTCAAATTAAATTCAAAATGAAGCTATGGGCCATTAAGGTTCTTGATACATACACATTTCCAAATTGCTTTCTAAAAGGATTCAGACAATTGGCACTCCCACAAGCGCTGGAAGAAAATTCCTGTTTCACTCTATGTTTTGCATTGAAATTACAAACTTAAGTAAAGAGAGTGTGTCACACAAATTGTATATTATATAAACCCAGAGTCCTGTAGTTTTAAATATCAGACATTTTAGATATCAGAGTATCTAGCTTATAGCCTAGAGGATGGAGCTTCACATTTTAAAACAATAGGCACTAGTTAGGTGAGCAGTAAACAGAACTGTTTTTGTTATTTTTACATAGAAACCAAGGTGCTTATGACCACCTTTCATTTATCTCCAAAATCTATGGATTTGAAAATTTCCTTACACATCCATGATTTTCATGCAATGATAATCATTATCTCCCCTCCCATATTTAGAGATCCTAGATCCACCCATACCTTGATGAAGTAAGTCTATGTGCCCCTGTTTTTATTAGGTGACCCCAACTCCATGGCCAAACCTGATTGGACAAAGAGAGAATACCGAACCCAAGCTGAGCCAATCTAATTCCCCCTATTAAATATTGGAACACTTTAAGAATAAGTCTCTGATCAGCAGGAATCAGTCAGATGGAGTCCAAATTTGGCACCATGAAAAGTCAAAGCTGAAATGATGGGCGGGCAGAAATTCAGAGTGGTAAATGGGAAGGTCAGCAGAAAGAACTAGAGAGACATACAGAGAGAAGACCTCACCAGCACTTGAGTCTTACTGCCCAGTGACTGCCTGGTTCTTATGAAGTCTTCCTGTACTTCCTGCCACCGGGTTCTAGGAGATCTTTCTATGTCCTTAAAATTTATGCTATTTTGTAGTTGAACCAATTTGGTAAGAACAAACTCTCTCCAAGTATTGATTTTTCTACCCCCATTTTAAGACGCATCTCTCCTTCCTTCTCCCTGCCACTTAACAAAATTTCTAAAATAAGGATTTATCATAAAATCCAATGCATATTAAATGTAATGGGGGTGTTTCCCCTTGAAAAGTTACTAGATTGATGGTACATCTTGCATGTGATGGCATCTCAGAACTGGAGTCTATAGAACATCAATGAAGGCAACCAGATAGGTTGGCCAGAGGCATGTTATTTACCCCCATGTTCACAGGTTAAAAGGGTTCTAATATATGGGTCTAGGCAGAGACATCTAGACAGCTAGACATGTATACTGTGTGTGTGTGTGTATATATATATATATATATATAAAACAAATTCAAATTTTGGGGTAATTAAAAAAAAACAAATTAGGAGACAAGGCTTATCATATGTTTCTGAGTTCAACATTTTTAAACCAGTAAGCCCACTTGTCACCAAAAAGTCTATATACAGATTGTCCCATCTGAAACATAATTAGGGATTAACACCACCATCCCTAATTACACATAATGAATTTTTTAAAACCCTGTTTCTAGATTTCGAGAAATTGAAACTTTCTACCAACTCTATCCCATAGAAAACAATGAAATGAAGAAACAGAGTTTGCTAACTTTGACCATCCCCAGAATTTGACTTAGCAACTTATGGCTTTCTCCGTAGATGGAATTTAGGAATTGAGTGTCACTCCCTGATGACTACAAAAGCCGCAGCCTCTCACGCCGCCTTCCTCTTTTCAGCCCATCTCCCTCTTACCCACTGCAGGAAGGAAAAGAGCCTGCTTTCGTCTAAGGAATCTGAGAATTGGACACACAGATAGGACTGTCAGAAGCACAGAGAACACGCCACAGAAGACGGTTCTTAAAGGGAACCACATGTGTCTGGCATCTGTTTGCCACCCCTGTGCTGGTGGCTGGCTTTTATGAGTTCTAATTTCTGATGGGAGCAAACAGAACTATGAATGCGTCCAGGGAATACACGTGGTGAGTACTTTTGTCGTTTCTGCATTTCTATCCGTCTGCTTGTTGTGCTTGTTAATTTCTCAAACCCTCTAAAAATGTGTTGTGAGAGAACATAATTCAAATCCAAAAAAATTAGCAAACAATAAACATTCACATAGGATTGGTGGAATCATGCAAATCCTTTTGCTCATTTCTATGGGAGCCAAAGTTTGATATTGACTCAGATAACCAAAGAGGCTTTTTAATTATTGTAACAGAAATATGTTTGCTGCCCCGCCGGATGGGGATAATCATATACAGAGATAATGCTTCTTCATCTGCTTTCTCTCTGTCCAAAGGCCGGCAGACCTGAAACAGAAATGGAATTAGCCAACACCAAAATTAAGAAAAAGCTCACATTCTCCTTCACAACTCACCAAAAGGCATAATTAGGCAAAATCTGCCATCCAGGCCAAATGTTTAGGATCACCACTTTCCCAAAGAAGATGAAAGAAATTTTCAAAGTAGTCTTCCCTCTGGAAGTTTCCTCTAAAAGATGTATGATCTGGGATCATATGAAAATGAGTGTTCCATATTATACCTTTGGAGTTCAGCAATGTTCCAGGTAAGGAGCAAATCACTTCTGAATCCCTATCTAGTGTTTCCCAATATCTGTGTAGACTTTCCTCCGTAGAATTTAGGTTGGTGCCACAGTTCTTGCTGAGATGCCCATAGAATTGAGCAACACGCAGCAGAAACCTCAGGATGATGTGATTAGTGCTATTTTCGGGTGATGAACGGAGGCTTGAAGAGGGAGAAGTCAGGAAGGGCTTCAAAAGAGATGAGTGTTGAAAGATCCAACTCAGGTGAACGTGTGAAGTCCACGTGGATGGCTTCGTGATGAGCTGCAGACGAAGTTCCCCACATAATGTATGCGCGTTCCCCCTTTTAGCGGGGAGACAGACAAAATATTCTGGAGGCCAGGTTCAGTGTGTGGGCCTTCCAATTCATGTCACCTACTTTAAAGGTGGCACAGGAAGCATTTTAGGGAGTGGGACAACATCCATAAAAACACAAAGTCAAGGATGGGCAGGTATGTCTAGAGAAGGTACAGAAGTATGGGTAGCTGGCGGCAGTGTTTCAGGAGGGATAAGAGAGAAGATGACTGTGGTTGGTTGGGATTGACAAAGGCTTGGAAAACTACTCTACTAATGTTAGGTTTTATCCTGAAAGCCCTTGCCAGCCAGATGATGTTTCTAAGCAGTGGGATGACATGAAAAGATTCCCTTTTAGTACGATCATTGCCAGCAGGGCTGTGGAAGAGAGAGGCTGGAAGCAGGAAGACTGGTGGGTGATGTCAGGGACAAAGAAAGAGGCCAAGGTAGTGGTAGTGGGGGTGGAAAGGATCAGTTCAAATTGAGGGATATTTCCGAGGCAGAAGAGATAAAGCTTGGATGTGGGAGTGAGAGAGAAGGAGACATTAGGAATGATTCCAAGGTTCCCAGCTTTAGTAAACACTTAGGTAAAAATACCCATAACCAAAATTGAGGATTGAGGAAAGGAACAAACTGGAAGAGTGGTCATTTCTATTTGAGATAAACGCAATTTTAAATACCTGGGGTTGAAGCAGGTGGCAATATTTTTCTTTCTCTCTCTTTATTGTTTTAAGTTTGAAACATCCCAAACATATAGAAAAGCTGTAATTACAGTACAAATGAAAAAATCCTTTTACCCCTTTAATCCTACTAATTATGTCTAAGTTGCTGATCTGATGCCCCATCACCTTATGTAAAGAATACATAATTCTTTAGTAGGTATTGCCTACAAACAGGAACATTCTCCCACATAAGCAGAGGATAACCACAAAATTAGGAAATTAACTTGCAACACTACTACCATCCATTCCTCCACTCTCAGCCAAGTTTTGCCAAATGTCCCGTCAATCGTTTTTAGCAAAAGAATCCTGTCCAGAATCCTGGGCTACATTTAGTTGTCAGGCATCCTTCAGCCTGGAACTGGGCCTCATTCTTTCCTGGTCTTCTTATCCTTGACTCTTTTGAAGATTCCAGGTTAGTTATTTTGTTGTATGTCCCACAATTTGGGTTTGTCTGTTATTCTCTCGTGATTAGATTCAGGTTACGCGTCTTTGGCGGGAAAATCACTGTGATGTTACCTTCTTCTTATTGCATCTTATCAGGTGGTACATGATTTCAGTTAATCCCATTACTGGTGTTGTTTGCTTTGATCGCTTGATTAAGGTGGTATCTGTCAGTTTTCTTCGCTTTAAAGTTACTCTTTTCCCCTATGTAATGAATAAGTACACTTGCTATTTCTCATCAAACTTTCAATTTCTTCATTCATTAGTTTATATCAGAATGGATTCATGATTTCTTTACCCAGTTGGTTATAATCCATTACTGTTATTATATATGGATGTGCTTAAACCATCTCAGATTTGGCCAGTGGCAGCCCCTTCAGGCTAATTTCTGTGTCTTTTGGACAAGGATGTGTCATTCTTGAAACACCTCCTTGATTTCTGGCATAAATTAAGATATCCCAGACTCATCTTGTACTTTCCCTACCAGCCCTGAAATCAGTCATTTCTCTAAGGATCCTTGGTCCCTTTTTGTGGAGAATAATATTTAGAAGCTACATCCTGAGAGCTAGATGTGCTCATATTATTGGAGTGTTCTAGGCCCTCTCAGTGTACAGAACTAGGGAATATATTTGTGCATTGTGCATATCCGTCTACACACACACACACAAACATATATACATTCTCACACACATTTGTATCTCTACTTTTAATTTAATTTTATTTTATTTTATTTATTTTTAGCCTCACCGCGTGACTTGTGGGATCTTAGTTCCCCGACCAGGGATTGAACCCACGTCACGGCAGTGAGAGTTCTGAGTCCTAGCCACTGGACCACAGGGAATTCCTTGTATCTCTACTTTGTTAATCTATTCACATTTTTTGACACATATTGATACTGCTGATTCCAGTGTAATGGCACTGGGTTCCTTCTAATTTTCTCCTTTTCCACATCTGTAAGTCCATTATCCAAAAGTAAAATACCTGGCTCTCTGGTTACCTTTGGTCAGTCTACCATGTGTAACCCAAACCCCAGCTCTCCTGTTGTCCCCTCCCCTGCACGGGTGTCCTCCTCACCTGGCTCAGTCTATGACACTGGCTGCAGGCTGCCCCCATGAATACCCTGCTCAGGCTCCTGTAGCCCATTCTGGGGCACACACACACCCCCTACCTTAGGTTCAGACACCTACCTTGTTCTGCCCCACCTAACAGCTTTAGGACCAAATTGTTCAGGAAAACAAAGGAAGAGAAAAGAAGAGCATAGAAAAGAAAGGAACAGAGGGGAAGGGAAGAGAAAGAAAAAGAGGAATGTAAAATACAGACTTAGCTTAAAGGGGAAAGGAATTCACAGACAGAAGAGGTCCTCTCAAAGTTAAGGGAAGGGGATTTCCCTGGACCAAAAGAGATCCCCCCCAGAGCACAGGGAAAGAAAGAAGTAGAAATCACTAAATGTCATCTGGAATAGCCCTCCATGAACCTCACATAACCCACCCAATAATTAGCTTTTGATGCATTTCATGGACTTGTATATTAACAGTTAAAGAGAAGCTTGCTACAAAGTAATGATATGATTGTTATTTCTGGTGTCATGACAGGACATGGCATCTCCTTGACATTTCAGTCAACAAATCATTTGAAGACCATTTGAGGAAGAAATACAAGCCCTTAGAATTGTCAAAAAACCTTCCATTGATACTTTCTGGTAAGATCAATAATATGTCAGCATCGAAACTTGCAGAGTGGCTGTCATTGTCTTGGAAAAAAATACAGAGACAATAGTGGCAGTCTCTCTCTCTTAAAAATTGCTACATCACCAATGCTGGGGATAACACAGAGGAAGTTTTTGTGTGGCAAACCATAGGTATCAATGACTCTGCTTTGAAAAGTGATTCAGAAAATTCAGACACTATTGTAGTCAAGTTCCCTTACTAATAGATGCATGAGAGTGATACATAATAAAAACTATGCCTAAGTCTAGAAAAGCTCTTTCAATAAATATTTAAAAATTTTCTAAGCCGTAAGAACTCACTGTGCTGTTGTTTAATTGGCATCGTTATTTTCCCTAGTGGTTGTAAAATGATGATGTATTTTACAATCAATATCCTCTTTTTTCAGTAGCATGGTAAGAAATAGAGAAAGTGGCATTAGTGAGTTAGACTGAGAAAAGAGCCTTGCAAGGTATAGAATGAGAACAAGAGCTGAAAGAATAGGAGATTGTAGTCTAAAAAGAGAACAGTGGTGTTTCAGAGGTGGGGTGATCCTTGACGCTAATGAAGTCCAGAAGATGGTCTTGGTAAAAATTTGGGGAGAGAGAGACCAAGGTCACTGGCCTACAAGAGATTAAGGAGCTGTGAGGTAGGGTGTTTAATGGATCCTCCCCTGGTCAATGACGTAACCCATGTTGATGGCAGGAATTGGGATGGAGAGCAAAATAGCAAATAGGACTTCCAATTGCTCCACAAAAGCAGGAGGCTCACTTGGACATTGGAAGATTGCACCAAACAATAATGGGAAGAGGAGGCAAAGTTGTTACAAATTTTTTTATGAATCTTCAAATTCTTAGGAGAAAGTTTTAAAACTGTCTGTATTATGGTAGACTAAATGCACTGCAATGAGAAAAGTTTAGTCTAACTTTCTGACAGTCATTCATTTTGATACCAAATGAGATTCCTATGGAATATGATCTTGATAGAGAATCATGGATTAAACTGAATAGACTTACGCAAATATCTGAATTTGGGTATTTTGAAACTCCATAAAATTAATGTCTTGAACTGATTTTCTGTGTAAATGTGGAATTCAACAAATAACCCAGTAGCTTGACTTAATCTATGGCCGTCGAAATGCCCATTTCATTGAAGACACATTTGCATATTGAATAATAATGCCAAATAGTGGCTTATTGACTTGATGGTTGATATTTAAAGCCATAGGAAGAAAGATAAATATAGCACCTGAAAGCCTAAGACCATTCTGTACTTACATACTATTCCCTTGCCACTTTGCAAAATTAAACCACTGTGGGCTGGTAAGGAGATAAGTTAGTTGGACCATGTCATAAATTAACTTCAAACAGCAAAGCCAAATAAGTAAACTCAACTTCAGAAATGATCTCTTGGCTTAGACTTCAATAAACAGAGAGATGGCAGAGGGTTAATCCTTTGCTTGTTGGAGGCCAAAGACAGCGATGCGGTCCTGATTGTTCCAGAAATCGTATGAGAAAGTGTGCTTGTGTGAAGGTATTCGTAATCGATAAATGGTGCAGTCATGGTCATGAGAATACGGACAAATGAAATTACAGCATGAGGACCAAAGCGATAGTTTGAGGAAATCTATCATTTATGAGAATCATCACAACCACTCAAGGTGTACTCAGAGTTGAGACAGTGGTGCTTAACAGCTGTTGAACCTAAACCTTCCTCTTCCTAGGACAACACTGGCTACAGGACAGACTACAAGGCAGATGACCTTTGGGAGGATCTAACCATTGTGTGCCCTGAGCATCTAGGGAAAGAGATTTTTGCCTCTCCCGAAAGAATGCTGCCCAGGAAATAAAAGTTGAAAATGACACTCCATGTGGTAAATGAATATTAAAGAAGAGCCATGAATGCCACATATTTTAACCATTATAGGAATAGTCAGGGTGGGGAGATTTTTTTTTTTCCCTACAAGAGTAATAAAGGATCCACTAAAAAAAATCATTACTGGCTGCATGGAAATGAAAACACTATCACTATTAATTTCTTTATCTGAGAGAGAGGAAGACAAAGCATTCAACTTCCAAGCTTTTAAAGTAATAGTGAGTTCAATAAATACAAGTCATAAGACTAATGTCTTTAAAACTGCCTCTATTATGGTCAGTGGAGGGAAAAAGAGGGGACATGAGAAAGTTGAGGAAATGAACGAAAGTAGAGAAAAGAAGATGATTATATTCGGTCCATGGCTTTTCTTCCCAGGCTCTGTTCCCTGCTCTGCCCACATGTGAAGGCCTGCGGGGGTCTCCCTTTTCTACCTACCCCACAAACAGCCCCAGTTCCCTCCTCTGCCACCCACCATCACACGTGGGTTAATAAAACGAAGTCATTCCAGGGGACTTCCCTGGTGGTCCAGTGGTTAAGCCTCTGTGCTTCCATTACCGGGGACACGGGTTCGACCCCTGCTTGGTGAACTAGGATTCCACATGCCTCGCGTCGGAAAAAAAAAAAGAAGAAGAAGAAAAAAATGAAGTCGTTGCAAACCCTGTTCAGGGGCCTTCAGTTCCCAGTGTCACCTAAGTTTGAACAAACAACACTTTTTTTTTACTTTCCTGAGAACTTCAAAGTGGTTAGATTTAAACGGCCCCCCATTAACGTGCCCCACCTCGGTATGTTTTCCTCTCTTCTTTTTTCCCCCATCTCAGGAAAGATGGTGCCCCTTCCTGTGTTCCAGCCTCACCCGTCCCCCTTGATCCTGAAGACTTTCTCTGTGGCTCTGTCCTTTCCACTAGCTCCTTTCCCTCTAGAAATTCATATTCTGTAATAGAGGCAACAATAAGAAATAACATCGGTATGGAATTTTTAGTATACAAACTGCTCTTGTGTACCTAATTTCCTTTGAATCCTTACAATCTAAAAAAATAGGTATTATTGTTTTCCCACTTTTAAATCTCTGAGAGGTAAGGGGACTTGCCCACGCTCACAAGTGATGAGTGGCTGAGTAAGGACTCTAATGGACGCCTTCCAATTTCAGCCCCATCCTGCCAGCCAGCCGCCTCCTCCTTGGAATTGCTATTAGCAGGGCTATCCGCCTGTTGAGGGCACACATGCTTTCCTTGCTCAGCTGGTAGGTCCCTGTGACCCTCCCAGGGGCCCTGCAAGACTGAGAAGCTGAGAGTCCCCAGGCCATCTCCTGCCAAGGCTGGTCTCACCCACCAACTCCAGGATGCTTTAAAAAGATAACCATTTTCCACATGCCATGACTTGACAAGGTTGGGAAGTGCTAGGATGACCCATCACCCTGGTTTGCCCAGTTTTAGCACTGAGAGTTTGACACTTGGGCCTACAGGGAAGGTTAGCCACTCTGAGAAAGCTCTAACCGGCTCTGTGGCCCTCAGACCGACAGTGTTTCTTATACACTGCCTTTTATGACTAGGTTTCAGATTCACTCAATAAACATTCCTTGAGAGCCCTGCTGGAGTCAAGAGTACTACACTAGCCCTGGTACACAAAAATGAACATTCCGTGTCTCTGCTGCAAGGGGCTTGCAGTCAAGGGGGGAGGTTGGTATGTATTCAAATGAGCACGTGAAGTGGTGTGTCACTGTAAAAACAAAAGCCAAAACAAAAATAACTCTGAGCATTACGACAGCCACAAGAAAAGAGGATTTCAGGAAGGGGAGGGTGACCAGTAGAATCAAACGCTAATGAAAGGATGAGGCCTAAGAGGAGCCCACTGGATTTGGTGGCTAGAGCTGATGACAAAGTAATTCAACCAGCGCAGCCAGGGCAGAAAATAGCAGGTAGTGAGAAAAACAGTCAGAGCCATCCTCTAAAATTGAAGCCAGAAGACTTCCACTTTTGAGCATGAAGGGGTAACTGGTCACCAGACTAGCCCTCCCACCATAAACAACTAGAAAACCGGACGAAACGTATGAATCAACATCAGTTGGACACTGGGCAACCGTCATCCCTAGGAGGAGTAAGCCCAATGGAGCCCGAGCTTTCTGCCTGGAGATATTTACTGGACCCTGGTTCTGGCGGGAAACCCAAGCAAAACACTGAGCTGAGGAGACAGACTCAGGGCTCACAGAGGCAAACTCCTGACCTCTCTGCCTTAACTCTGCTTTTCTTCCAAAGCGCAAGTCACCACCTGTCATTTTAAGTTTTCTTTTTTTCATTGTTGTTATTTTCTGTCTCCTTGTGACTCCCTCTTCAGGAATGTAATCTTCATAAGGGCTGCGCAGAGATACTATCTATTTTATTCGCTGTTATATCCCTAAAAGAGTGTGTGTAGTAGGTGCTCAGTAAGTATTTTTGAAAGATTGAAACAAGAAGGGTGTATGTAATGAGGAAATAATGTCAGGAAACAGACAACTCTTTCAAGAAATGTGTTGATGAGGGAAAAGGAGAGATAAGTTGGGGCCACAACAGTGTCATAGAGTTTCAGGAAGGACTCTAAGGACTGGCGGTTGAGATGTTCCGTAGGAATGAAACTGAGGGAGAGTTGGGGGGTTAGAATATGACTAGAGAGAAATTTCATAATTCAAGATGGTGTGGGTTGTCTATTGCTACATAACAAATCACTCCTTAAAAAGAAAACCAGGGCTTCCCTGGTGGCGCAGTGGTTGAGAGTCCGCCTGCTGATGCAGGGGACACAGGTTCGTGCCCCGGTCCGGGAAGATCCCACATGCCGCGGAGCGGCTGAGCCCGTGAGCCATGGCCGCTGAGCCTGCACATCCGGAACCTGTGCTCCGCAACGGGAGAGGCCACAACAGTGAGAGGCCCGCGTACCGCAAAAAAAAAAAAAAGAAAACCAAAGGCCCAAAATGGAGTCAGTTATGCTCGGCCATGCCACCAAACTGGGGTTTCATACCTAACCTAACTGAAACTTCAACCTCCCCCCAGAAATGCAGTCTTACTGCTCAGTCAGGAATTTTCTGGTCAGCACCAATGAAGTAATCTGTCACATGGGCATTCTCCAGCCCCCAAAGGAGGATGAGGTCATCTGCCACATAGTTCCCTTCTGTTCCCTGTAGGTAAGTTACCTAAGCCTGAAATTATCTTTTTTGTTTAGGACTTCTTTGTGTTGCCTTTAAAAACCTCTCCTTTTCTGTAACCCTTTGGAGCTCCTCTCTACTTGCTAGATGGGGTGTTGCCCAAGTCATGAATTGTGCAAAAAAACCCCAACTCAATCCTTAAAATTTACTCCATTGAATTTGTTTTTTTAGCACATCCCCCACTTTAGTGGCTTTAACCATAACAGTATATCATTTCTCACGCTTCCGCAATTTGGGTTGGGGAAGTGTCCACGGTGGTTTCTTCACCAACATGTCTGGAGCCTCAGCTGGGATGGTGGAACAGCTGGGAACTGGCCCAGCCTCTCTCTCTCCACATGGGCTCTCACATAGCTAGCCTGAGCTCCCCCACAACATGGTTGTCTCAGAGTAATCAGACTTCTTGCTGATTCCCTGAAGGGAGGAAGTAGTAGCTGCCAGGTGTCTTAAGGCCTAGGTTTAGAAGATACCGATGTCTCCTCTGCCACACTCTATTTACCAAAATGAGTTTCAATGCCACCTCAGATTCCAGGGAAGGAGAAATAAATTATACTTCTTGATGTGTAAGTCAGCCTGAACCTACGGGGAAGAGAAACTTATTGGGAGCCATTTTTGGAGGCTAGCTATCATGAAGGCTTAGAAAGGAACATCCTACATGACAATGAAGTCCAAGGTTAAAGTGAGACCACATCAGTGGCCGAGTGGAGATTATCATCCCCAGAGTCTAAGAGGTCAAGAGCCTGAAGGGTTTTGTCTTCATTAACGGGAATACCAGAACACCAATGGATGTTGGCATTCCATGGAACACAGATCTGAAGTCACTGGGGAAGAAGGAAGCTTTCTCTAAGATGAGACATGATGGTGGAAAGTATGGAGAGAGGCTGGCATAAGTGAATGGTAGACTTCAGAAGAGAAAGCAGTGGAACTGAGTGCAATAAGCAGAGTTCAGGGAGGGGATCCCCCTCTTCTCAGCCCATGAGCAAGAAGAGTGGCTTCAGCTGGAGAAATTTAGTAAGAGAATTGCATCATGACAGAAACCCAGGTTTTGGTTGCATTGATGAATAAGGGACCAAATTAAAAATGTAAACAAAATAGAGGGATTCCCCACGGCAAAAGGCAAATGGCAGAAAGATGCCGTTGGGTAAACAGTAGTACTGAAATCCTGCTAATGGAGGTGGGAATAGAGATTTGCTGGGAGAGTGTTGTCTAGGGCGATATAAGAGGGATACCAGGAGGGAAGAAGTTGAACATTAGCAAGTAAGATGGAACTATTGCTCTTGCTTGCATTCATCCACTCAAGGGGGGAGAGACGGTGGATGTTATCTGATCCAGATTGGTGTCAAGATTTTACATCCTGGGGGACTTCCTTGGCGGTCCAGTAGTTAGGACTCTCAGCTTCCACTGTAGGGGGCACAGGTTCAATCCCTGGTCAGGGAACGAAGATCCTGCATGCCGCGTGGTGCAACCATGCTCGCTCGCTCTCTCTCTTTTAAGTAAAGGAAGGAGGTATAAGAAGTAAGACATTCTGCGACAATTTTGTTGGCCAAAACAAAACAGAACTAACACCGTGTTATTTCAGAGGTTTACAGGTTCGTTTGTTTGTTTGGGTTACACACCTGAGCCCAAGGATTACCAAGTATTTTACACACACTCAGCTCTCTTACTCTATAACATAGGTCAGCAGAAAGCACAGCTCCTAACCTGGCACCTCACCCCCACCCCACTCTCTAAAAGGAACACACTTACTGATTTTTAGTTTTTGCTGCTTTTACAATATTTTAACTTTGGAACAGAAAGTACACTTTTCTTTTTCATTAGGAAAAAAAGAGGACGGCAAGGAAATAGGGTGGTTGCAATCTGAATTGAATTAAATATTTTCTTATTTATTTTGTTTTGTGTTTTTCTTTCTCCTCCTAAGAGGCAAAATACACCAATTATGGTTCAATAGAACTTGTTACTCAGTGGGAACAACAATTCACAGTGTTGAAGAGAAGAACATGGGAACGTCTATCTGCTCAATCCGGTCTTCAGTGGCCTTCTGCCTTAGAGCAGGCGGAGAGGTGAATGGACCTCTCAATTCTGTACAGCCTATGATCCGACGTACTTCCCAGAAACATGAACATTCTTGCCCCTCTGGTTCCAACACCATAAAACTGGAAGAAGGCAGGTTTGCTTGTGTGAGTGGGCTGTGGCTACGAGGGGGCCTAGGTGAACATCTGTCTGCTCTCTTTACTAAATAAGACGTAATAAAATAAGACGTCTGAATGGATAAGGAAGATGTGGTACATATATACAATGGAATATTACTCAGCCATAAAAAGAAGTGAAATATGCCATTTGCAGCAACACAGATGGATTTAGAGATTATCATACTAAGTGAAGTAAGTCAGACAGAGAGAAAGACAAATACCATATGATATCACTTATATGTGGAATCTAAAAAAAAAATGATACAAGTGACCTTATATATAAAACAGAAATAGACCCACAGACATAGAAAACAAACTTCCAGTTACCAAAGGGGAAAGGGAGGGAGGGATAAATTAGGAGTTTAGGATTAACATATACACACTACTATATATAAAATAGATAAACAATAAGGTCCTATGGTATAGCACAGGAAACTGTATCCAATATTTATAATAACCTATAAAGGAAAAGAATCTGAAAAAAGATAGATAGGTAAAACTGAATCACTTTGCTGTACACCTGGAACAACTATATTTCAATTTCAAAAAAATAAATAAAATAAGACATCTACCAAACTCTCTTGCCTAACACTTAAGCCTAGGCAGAAAGTTATCTGGCATTGACCCAACCTCTCTGAGGCACGGATATGACTTACTTAAGATAATCCGGTCAGAAGCAGCTGTAGAAAAACCACCTACTCAGTCTATACAGCAGCTTTCCCCGGGGAAAGATTCCTTCCCTTCCATGAAGAAAGGTAATTCACTCCCCATTCACACCCACACCCAAGTCTCAAGGTCGAAGCCGGGTTAAAACAAAATTAATGTCTTGTGTGTGTGTGTGTGTGTGTGTGTGTGTGAAATGTTTCAGTAAAATGAACCTCTACCTCTTCATTCCTTAGATCATAAGCATTGTTTATATAACAGGGTGCAGGAATTGTGAGGAAGGGAATCTAATTTTCCTCCACAATTGCTAATGATCTTTTCTCGTTGTCCCAGGGGATTCCAATACTTCAAATACTTCCCTGCAACTTCTTAGTTCAAGTCCTGACCTTTGATGCCAAACCAATCCATTACACTTTCTTTCTGGAGCCAAGAGTAGTGGACATTTGTTTTTTGGCCACTCAGCGTCCATACACCCTACTTCCTGTAACTGCGGTTTGGGGAGCCCCAGTGCACTCATCCCTGCTCCCTGTGGCTCCAGGGGCACTCCTACCACCCTCCCCCACACCACGGGTCACTCCACAAGGTGACCCAGGCCTAAGAACATCAGCACACTCCTCCAAGGCACTGTGATTGGCCAAAGGTAAGTAAATGGCCAAACCAAAGGCAATGAAATACAGTGAGACCTCGGGGATAACCTCTGAGAAAGAGCCCCTCTTACTTCCCATGCTGGATTTGAGAGGACAAAAAGGTTGGAGCAGTGCCTCCATTTTACTACAATCTGGAGGCTGCCATGAAACCACTCCAGTAGGAGGAGGGGCTGGGGAAAGACAGCGGCACAGCCCAGGGAGCTGGCAGACCTCAGAATCCAGGAAGCCTGAAGTAAACCTATCCTCGGACTTTTCAAAGAACCACTAAGTCTCCTTTTTCCTTAAGAGAGAATTTTGCAACCAAAAGAGTCATACCTGCTACTCTGAGCATCATTCCAGAGACCTGTTTCTAGATATCTGTGATATTTATAAGCTCTCTTTTTTTTTGCACACTAAATGATTCTCGCATCCGCCAACAAATGTCCCCATTTTGTTGAAGCCATCTTCGTTAATTCTGTGCAATCTAATGTTACAGCATAAGCATAAGCATAAGCATAAAGCATAAGCTCTTTACACTTTTACAGAATCTTCTGTATCTTTCTCTCCTTTGTGTTCATTCACTTTTAATTCAGCAACAATTTTTTGAGTGCTCAGTACTTGTTCTTAGAAGTTATAAGGTGCCCAGCAAAGGGAGCAAGCAACAAGGTGAAAAAGCAACCAATGGAATGAGAGAAAATATTTTCCAACTGTCCGAAAGGGATTAATGTCCAAAATATATAAAGAATTCCTACAACTCAGGAGCAAAAAAACCAATAGCCCAGATAAAAAATAAACTAAATACTTAAACAGACACTTCTCAAAAAGACATAAAAATGGCCAGCAGATACATGTAAAGACTCTCATTGTCACTAATTATCTGGCAAATGCAAATCCAAACCACCATGAGCTATCATCTCACACCTTTCAGGAGGGCTATTTTCAAAAAAAAGCAAAAGATGACAAGTGTTGGCAAGGATGTAGAGAAACTGGAACCCCTGAAAGCTGGTGGTGGGATTGCAAAATGGTGTTGCCAGAATGGTAAATAGTATGGCATTTCCTCACGAAATTAAAAATAGAACTACCATATGATCCAGCAACCCCACTTCTAGGTATATATCCAAAAGAATTGAAAATAATATCTCAGAGAAGTATTTGTACACACTCATGTTCATTGCAGCGTGATTTATAATAGCCAAGACATGGGAGCAAACTAAATGCCCATCAACAGATGAATGGATAAAGCAAGTGTGTATACACATGCAATGGAATATTATTCAGTCTTAAAAGAAGAAAGAAATTCTGGGGAATTCCCTGGCAGTCCAGTGGTTAGGTCTCAGCGCTTTCACTGCCGTGGCTGGGTTCAATCCCTGGTCAGGGAACTAAGATCCCACAAACCAAATGGTGTGGCCAAAAACAAAACAAAACAAAACAAAACAGAGAGAAGGAAATTCTGCAATATGCAACAACACAGATGAACCTTGAGGTTATTATGCTGAGTGAAATAAACCAGTCACAGAAGAACAAATATTGCATGATTCTACTTATATGAGGGTCTAAAATAGGCAAATGTATAGATGGTGGAATGGTGGTTGCTAGAATCTGGGAGTGGAGGAAGGACAGAAATGGGGAATGACTAACCCATGGGCATAAATTTTCAGTTAAGAAAGATGAATAAGTTCTAGAAACCTGCTGTACAACATTGCACTTATAGTTAATAATACTGTATTATACACTTGAAAATTCATTGAGGGTAGATCTCATGTTAAGTATTTTTACCACAATAAAATGCAATTGAAGAAGGAGGAGAAGGGGAAGAGGAGGAGGAAGAAGAAGAAGAAGAAGAAGAAGGAGAAGGAGAAGGAGGAGAGGAAGAGGAAGGAGGAGAAGGAGAAGGAGAAGGAGAAGGAGGAGAGGAAGAGGAAGGAGGAGAAGGAGAAGGAGAAGGAGAAGAAGAAGAAGAAGAAGAAGAAGAAGAAGAAGAGGAGGAGGAGGAAGGAGAGCAGGAGGGGGAGGAGGCAGCATGAGGGATGAAAACCTCAGCTTCAGCAACCATGCATAATTACAGAACAAGGTGGTGTGATCGGGAGAGGGAAATGTACAAGGCTATGGAGAGCCCAGAGCAGAGGGCCTGCGTGGAAGAGCTGGGCGATCCCAGCACGTGCCCAGCTTTTCTAAGATCTTCTGTAAGGTTGGATATTTGATCAAGAAAGCCTTTTCCTTCTCCTTTCATGCTCACTATTAATTTTCTTTCTGTATTGGATGACAAAGTGTTTGAAATCAAGAAGGCACGAATTCATTCAACATAGACAAACATTTCTGGGCATCGTCTGTGTGCCTGGCACGGTGCTAGGCCCTGGGAACAGAATACCTAGTGTCACACAATTTACATTCTAGTGGGAGATACAGATCACAAACAAGTAAAACATAAATAAATATCTAATATGATGTCAGATGCTTATAAGAAAAGTAGAGCAGAGTTGAAGCATGGAGATGATTGGCAGAAGTTGAGGTGTGGGGTCTGTTCTAGATGAGGTGATGAGAGAAAGCCTCTCTGAAAAAATGTCATTTTTGCAGAAACATGAATGCAGTTGAGGTTATATGCTGTGTGACTGTCCAGAGGAACAGCATTTCAAGCAGAGGGAACAGCAAATGCAAAGACCTTGACAAGGATGACTTCTCCATCAGACCCAGTAGACACAGGGACACAATACTTTTAGGGTCCCGTGAAAATGTCTTAATTCCTTTTAAAATCAGAAGGAAAAAATAAAATTTCAGATCAAAGGAACTATTTTAATGTATAACATTATACATTCATCCTTCTACCAACACAGTCATAAAATATAATCTGAATTTTTTTAATGGAAGAACGTGCCCACAGAAGTCATGATGCAACCTTAGGCCCTGAAGAAGGAAAGAGCTGGGCTTGTTGGAAGAGAAGCAAGACTATGTGACCAGACATGTCTGAGCGGAGGGAGGGAGGGGTACCAGAAGTGAGTTCAGAGAGGTAGGTTAGGTCAATAGGCAGGGAGAGTTTCGAGTTCTGGCTTGAAGTTGGGAGTTGCAGAGTGAATGGCTAAAAGGGAAAGGAGAGGCAAAGCAAAAACTCCAACGCTCAGAATTTTTGACACTTTGTTGAAGTCTGCAATTGAAACATTGAACATTTCTGGCCACTTCAAGCAAGCTGCTCTCATTGACTTTTTAACTTTTCACCAACGACTTCTTATGGGCTACCAACTCCACCTGAATCTTGAGATCAGCCTCTGCTACGTCTAAGCTTGGTATTTTCCTTCTGCCCTTGTACCGGCTTCATTGTGGGGTAGAATAACTTAGAATGACGTTGAAGTACTTTGCAATATTCAAATGCCATAAAGACGTGTCTTGCTGTCATTAGAGTGAATAATAAGAAGTAATAATGCCTCTGCCCAGGGATGGACTTTGGCTGAGAGACAAATGACCTTTCTTGCTGGCTCATCTGCGTTGTGTCCGTACCCAGCACATTCAGGAATCCCTCAGCCACAACCAATATTTCAAGAAGGATTTGTCACAGTGTGTTGTGAACCCATAAAGTTTATGACACTGCTTGTAGCTGCTCATTTACTAATACCAGTGATATTTAAAGCTCTTCATAGCGAAGGCCTGGGCCACTTGCTGCCTCGCCCCTGTGCTGTCCTACATCCTGTTGAGACAATTGAGGTCACCTCCCTTCTCTCGTGTGCACACTCACATTGAACATGACCTAGTGGAACCGGAGCCTGAGCTGGCCAGCTGGGAACTCCCAGCATCCCCCAGACCTTTCAAGGTCCTTTGCAAAGCGGGCTGTGTGTGAGCGAGGAAGCCTTTTTTCCGCCTTTCTTCTTAGAAGGAAATACATTGAGATGCCTTAAAGTCTGTGAGGTCAAAAGGGCTCACGGATTTTTCAGAGCGTCTTTAGAAAGTCATTTCTTATTACATTCTCCTGGATGGGCAAATAGCAAATTAGAAATAATATTTTAAAAGTCGCTGTATGCTAGGGTTAGGGAGGGTTTTACAGGAAGGATGACAATTGGTTTTATTGAGACCAAAGGGGAACAGGAGGCCTGTTGGAAATTTCAACTTTTAAACTTGCAAGACTGCCTTTATCTTTCAGTACTGAAAGTGCCAGGAAAGGGGGTGGCAAGGTGTAGAGGGAAAAACAAATTTTGTTGTGGCATCTTCCAGTGTCCCTCCTCTTGGAGCCTCATCTGGTTGCTGATGGACACAGCTTCTAGAAAGCAAAGTCCACGGATGACCCAGAAAGCCCCCTTTGGGGCCTTTTTTCAACTGCAAGTTAATTTGCAGTGGAAATGCAAATCCATCCAAGCTGCAGTCCCAGAATTCAGAAACAAATTAAAGTATTGCTTATACATGGGCTTTGAAAATGTCTGATCAGGGAATAACAGTCCTGGATGTCTCCTTTTCTCTGCTTCTTCCCTTCGAGGTTAGCCAGCATCTGCAAATAAGTGAGCCAACTTCCAAGGCCCAAAAGAAAATGAAATAAAACCTAAATCACTTGAGTCATGTATTCAGAGGCAGCCTCCCAGAGACTGCAATAGATCAGGGGTGGTAATCTTCCTGCCCCCCGTCCCCTCCCCGCTCCACCTTTTACACACGCATTAGGTTCTGGCCTGGGTGCAGGGCCCAGAGAGACTGGAAGGGCTCCAGGGGAAAGTAGCAAAGATGTAAAAAGGGAATCTGGGAAGTACCAGGGCGGCTCTCTTTCGATATTTGGAGAATAGTCATGTAAAAGGGCAAACGTGTGCAGTATGGCTTCAGAGGGCAGAAGAAAGAACAGAGAGTGGAAATGCTAGGTTTCTTTTCACATTTTTTACTGTAGTAAAATGTATACAACACAAAATTTACCATCGTAACCGATTTTAGGTGTATAGTTCAGTGGCATTAAGTACATTCACGTTGCTGTGCATATCGTCCATGATCCATCTCCAGAAATTTTTCATCCTCCCAAATTGAAAGGCTGTACCCATGAAACAATATCCTCCCCACAATCCCTGGCATTCACTATTCTGTTTTCTGTATCTATGAATTGATTACTCTAGGAATCCCATATGAGGAGAAGCATACGATATATACCCCTTTGTGTCAGGCTTATTTCACTTAGCATAATGTCTTTAAGGTTCTTCCATGTTGTAGCATGTGTCAGAGTGTCCTTCCTCTTTAAGGCTGAGTAATATGCCATTTGTATGTATACACCGCCATTTAACCATCAGGGGAAATTTGGATTGTTTCTACTTTTTGGCCACTGTCAATAATGTTGCTATGAACCTGTGTGTACAAATAGCTGAGTCTCTGCTTTCAATTGTTCGGGGTATGCACCCAGGAGTGGGATTGCTGGATCAAATGCCAATTCTATATTTAATTATTTGAGGAACCACCATATTGTTTTCCACAGTGGCTGCACGTTCACACCAGAGTTCCAATTTCTCCACTTCCTCACCATTACTTATTATTTTGTTTGTTTGATAATAACCATCCTAATGAGTGTGAGCGAAATGCTAGATTTTGACTGACTCTACAAAAGAACTATCTCACAGTAAGTTTTGTCCAGTTAGATAGAGTCTTCCTCATTATTTGGGATGATCAAATCAGAAGTTAGGCTAGGTAAGTGCTAACCCACTCCCCATGTGGAGAGTGTATAAATTTGTGATCCACCATGGTATTTGAGGGCCTTATTTATTTTTTGGTCTGATGTACATAAGATAAGAACAATGTATGAGCTGCAATGATTTATTGAGAGTTATGTATGTATAAAGGGGAGATTGAAAACTGGTGATTCACAGATTTGACCTACGATGTAATTTGTTTGGTATATATGTCCCCCTGCTTAGAGATTTCACAACAAAATTTAGATTTCTTGCTTCTCTTAAAAGATGTGAAGACATGTGAGAAAGGGTCCACAGTCCCTGGAGTGGAGAAACAGGAGGTGGCCTCACTGCTCTGTTCAACTGTGTGCAACCCACTCCCCATCCCCAGACCCTGCTGTTCATTTAGACAACCTCTCAATTATAAATGAACTGTGAATTTAGGTGATTTATGTACTTAAAGAACTTTCAATAAGATACAAGCTCTTTGACCAAAGCATCTGAAATAAGAGATTTTATCACATTTATCATTTTTCCTGAGGTTCATACATTCAATTATTTTGTTTTGTTGATTTTTTTTTTTTTTTTTTTTTTTTTGCGGTACGCGGGCCTCTCACTGTTGTGGCCTCTCCCATTGCGGAGCACAGGCTCCGGACGCGCAGGCTCAGTGGCCATGGCTCACGGGCCCAGCCGCTCTGCGGCATGTGGGATCTTCCCGGACCGGGGCACGAACCCGTGTCCCCTGCATCGGCAGGCGGACTCTCAACCACTGCGCCACCAGGGAAGCCCTGTTTTGTTGATTTTTAAACAAAAGTAACTGGATTAAAACCTAAGGTGTTACCATTAGAGCTTTTTTACTAAAAGGACAGTAACTTGTCATTATATTTGTTTCATGACAGCAGGGACCATGGTTCCTTTATCATACTGTATACCCAAAGCATAGGTGGCCTAGGATGATATTAGCCATTACTCTGCATTCAATGTTATTATTATTAATTATTGCATATGTTTTGTGGCGAGTTGAATGCTTTGTAACTAACAGAGTGACACAGGTACTTGAAGTAGTGTATAATTAAAAGCATTCATTCATTCAAAGCACATGGAGACAACTGGACTTGTCTTGTGACCTTAGTTCTTTCAAGAATAAGATTCCAACCTAAGACTTGGTTAAACATTATCAAACTTTGTATATGCGGGCTTTGTTTTGTTTGGGTTTGGGAAGGTTTTCTGGTATAACATTCCTTCTCTGAATTCAGAGAAAGTCCAGGTTTATAAAATAAATTTTATTTTTGATATTATATTTTTAGATTTTGTTTGCCTACCTGTTTTAGACAAAGAGAAGTGTTAAAAGGGAAAGGGTAGTCCTCATTCAGAAATATACTTTTTCCATAGGACTATAACATAGACTTGTAAGTAATCCAATGTGGGTTATGATTTATGTCAGATGAATGCCAAATAATACTGGGTCATTTATTTTGTTTCGGGCACAAGGATGGGGGTGGAAGAGGGAGAATAGGTTGGTTTAAAACAAATCAAATCTTTTATTGAAAACCTCAATAAATGTTTTTTTTTCTCAATAAATGTTTTATAAGTGAAATTTATAACTGAATGAATGCCACAATGCCTAAAATTCCTGCTATTAAAGTTGCTGCTCTGGGATAAAGAATGGGGAGTCTAGAAAGCAGAGGTAATATATTCAAACTTTTCCTCTAGTAGCCAAAGAAAACGAAAACTCATCCTCCGGGAATCTAGGGATAGAGCCTGAAGAGGTTTCCGGGAAAAATTTCTTTGAGACCTTGCATTTTCACTTAAAATGCACTTAGAGTTTGGACCTCATAGCATAGTCTGTGCCATCAGGAACAGTTACTGTGCTTAGGGCTTCACACACTGGATTCATTTAAATCCCAAGCCAATGTCCTAGGGTAAGGACAAGGCTGTCATTACCCCCACTTTCCAGGAGAAAAACCAAGGCACCTGGTATATCCAAATATATCTTAATAAAAGTATGCTTTAAATTATTTAAAAGTTAAATTACATAACTCTCTGCCAACAAATATTTGAGTGAAAGGAGCATTCCAGAAAGACAGATATGTTTATTCTGTGATATCTTGTACTTTCAGGCTACTTTATGTGTATCCCTATTGGAAAAAACACAAGTAAAAGCTATTTGTACGCTGAAGACACTGGCATAGAGTAGCTAATATACTTAACTGTTCAAAATTTTTAAATTTTAAATTCAAAAACATCTTTAATTATGACAATATATTTTAATAATGCAGACAGTAAAAAAGAAAAAAATGAACAGCTCTCATTATTCCATTGGCTATCATTTTGGAGGGAATAAAAACATGAAGACACCTTGGGAGGTGGGGGAAAAAAGGAGCAGGTATATTTTGAATGAAGAAAGACTATGGGCTCCACCTGTCAGGGGAGGGTAGGTGTTGGGACTTCTCTGGCAGTGCAGTGGTTAGGACTCTGTGCTTCCACTGCAGGGGGCACAGGTTCAATCCCTGGTCAGGGATCTAAGATCTGGAATACTCATTGGGTGGCC
The DNA here is from genome assembly GCF_005190385.1 of Monodon monoceros. Lineage (NCBI taxonomy): Eukaryota > Metazoa > Chordata > Mammalia > Artiodactyla > Monodontidae > Monodon > Monodon monoceros. Next base: position 25,053,792 of record NW_021703777.1, on the reverse strand, counting down.
AAAAAAACAAAAAAAGTAGAGGGTAGGTTTGGTGGGCAGTGCAATCAGTACTCCTGGGCACTAAAGGGAGCAGCACTGCTGAGAGGGTAAACGGGCACCAAATATGTGGAAGTGGGGGTGGGAGAAAAGACAGAAGATGTAAGGAATGGGTCCTGGAGAAAAACATCACCCACTTGGCAGTTTTGTTTAGGTCACCCCAAATTTATTCAGAGAGTGGAACTGAGATGGTCCTAGATCGTGAGGGCAAAAGACTTTCCTTTGGGCAACTGATTCTGCTTGCTTTCTTCCTTTTTTTTTTTCTTTCCATCTACTATATTAGTCAGCTGAGATGGCCATAACAACATACCATACACCGGGTGGCTTCAACAACAGTGTGGCTTTTCTCACAGTTCTTGAAGCTGGGAAGTCTGAGATGAGGATGTCAGCATGCTCAGGTTCTGGTGAGGACTCTCTTCCTGGCTTGCAGAAGGCTGTCATCTTGCTGTGTCCTCACATGGCCTTTCCTAAGAAGGAGAGAGAGACAGAGAGAGAAAATGAGAGCTTTTTGGTGTCTCTTCTTATAAGGGCACTAATCCCATCATGAGTGCCCCACCCTCCTGAACTTATATAAATCTAATTACCTCCTAAAGGCACCATCTCCCAATATCATCACATTGCGTGTTAGGGCTTCAACATAGGAACTTCAGGCAGACAAAATTCAGTCCATAGCATTTACTAATTATGTGTCTAATATTGGGTCAAGGCTTATTATTACCTCTCACATAGCTTTGTTCCCTGTTCTCAGAGTTCTTGGCTGGCCTGGAGAATTTCTATACTTTAAAGGAAAAAAAAACTCCTCCTAGTTTCATGGGAAATAACAAAGAAGTGTTAACTAAAATAAGCCCTGGAGTTCTGCAAACTCTACACTGTCAAGGATAATATCTCTGTTTGCTCACTATGGCATTCCCAGTGGCTTGTTCAGTGTCTGGCACAGAGAAGCGCTCATTAAATATTTGGTGAATGAATGAAAGGAGCTTGGATCAGTCCGTTTGAGCCGTGAGCAAAATTCACCTCAGATGATTCAAATGAAGAGCCTTTAACCAAGGGACTACTTATTGGGGTGTGGGTGAGGTCATGGGAATAAATCCGGAGACTGGCAATGATGGAAAGCCATTACCACGTCTAAGGCTGAAAAAACAAGGGGAGGAAATAGTGTATCCCAAGTCCGGTGATGTCTGAGCTATGCTCAGAAGCTGTATTCATGGAGGGACAGAGTCACAGCCAGAGAAAAAGCATCAAAGCAGGGAGGGGGAACGAAGAAATATCCCTACCCCTCTGCCCTCCTACTCTTTTCCCTCCCACAAGTACCTCCTGTTGGTTGGCCCAGCTGTACCTCAAGCCAGCCAGAGAGCTTGGCTGATGCAGTCACTAGAGGTCAGTTCCTAGGGCTCAGAATAGGGCAGGGAGGGAGGAGAATGGAGGAGGCAAAGGTGGAAGAGCCAGCGCAATGCGACCTCAACAAGGCACAGTGAAGGCACTGCTTGTCTCCATTCTGGTTACTTGCAGAGATGACTTTGCTCTCTTTAATAATGTAACAATGGATGTCTACGTGGGAGCTCATACTTGTCTTTCAGGAAACCGGAAGCAACATTTCCTGGAGAGAGTACCAGGGCATCTGTTTTACCCCTTCTCTCCTAGACAAAAAGCCAGAGTCTCTTACATATAGAATGGATGGACAACAAGGTGCTCCTGTAGAGCACAGGGAACTATATTCAATATCCTAGGATAAACCATAATGGAAAAGAATATAAAAAAGAATGTATATATATGTATAACTGAGTCACTTTGCTGTACAGCAGAAATTAACACAACATCGTAAATCAACTATACTTCAATTAAAAAAAAAAAAAAGCCAGAGTCTCTTGGCTTCTAGGGCATGACGCCTAGCCCATCTGTTCCTCGGGTTTCTGCTGGATTGATGGAGGGAGATAACTGGGGCTGAAGGAGAACACTAGTCATCGAATTATAATGTCCATAGCCCCAGGTGAAAGGGGCCTTGAGCAGGGTCTTAACTGGGGGTGCCTCAGTTTCCCCAGCCATTAAGTGAAAAAAGAAGTGGGTCAAAGACCTCGCCATATGTCACTGTGTTGATCTCAGACAGAACTACTGCTGGACAGAACATTTACATTACGCAAAAGGCTCAACAAATCTTCTCATGGACACCCTACAAAGAAGCAAAGTCTCCAAGGAGTTGGAATCTGTTAAAAAAAAAAAAAAAAGCCATCAACAACCTAACCTTTCTCTAAAACAACAAACAACCTGGCACAAACAGAGCTTGCACCTCCTGGGGTGCAAATTTCTAGAGGCATGACCTTTGGAAATTCAGTAATTCCTGCGATGCCTGTAGTCTGTTTTTCAGGACATCTTTGCCAGGAGCTGTATGGCAGCCAGTTCCCTGAGTCCCTGGCTTTCCCACAATACAATGTCCCGGTGCAGCTCCTCCGTCAGAGTGTAACTCCACACGAGCTTGTTAATCCATTCACCAGAGTCTGTTTACTGAGAGGACACTTGCTGAACCAGTTGAGCTTCAGATGCCAGGACAAGTGTGTGTATTGTGGTTTAGGCTTTCTGTTTCTTCCTGTTGTTTTGAGCAATTAGTAGGTATTTTTCTGGTCCTGAAGTTCCACTTTCCCCATTGTCCTTGAATGCAACGTGGAGGGAGGATGAGGTTTCAGAAGCTGCTGCTGTAAGAGAACCTGTTCTTCCAATGTGAAAGCGACCCTTTGACCTGCCGTTAGGGTGCTGGGTTGGTGACTCATGGTTTCTGCTTTTAGGGTAATAGATTTGCACTGTTACACTGACCTCCTTCCAAGATACCTATGACCCTCACTGGAAGACTTCTGTAAGACAATTAGCCAAGGCCAAGTGTACCACAGGCTAACATTGGAATGGGATCTGAAGTTGGGCTTCATAAGCATTCTTTTCATCAAGGTACAAACATTTGATTTTGAAATGTCTGCAATGTTTCTGCTTAGAAATGTAATACTTCTTATCCTCTGCTTTTATTTTGAAGATTTCCAATTTTTTATCAACAGTATATTCTCAACGGAGTCTATCTCTACGATTTGTGAATTGTGCTTTGTAATTTAAAAAAGTTTCTTGTAGTCCCCATAACTACCCTTTATTCATATTTAAAAGAACCTTCCAGAAGCTAGTAAAATAATATCAAACCTATGTTGAGTTTTCCAGGTCCGATATTTAAAGGCACTCAGTTCTCTCATTTTGTATGTTGCTAAATCAAACGCTTCTAAGTTCTGGTAGGTTTACTTAAATCCAATAGGATGCACAAATATGCCTTCACATTATCCTGTGTTTGAGATCTAATTTTCTGGAATAGCAGACAGTCACTAGTGAGAACTCAGCTAGAAGAATCACCCAACGTTTCAGTCCCTCTAGTTCTTCGTCTGTGAAATACCAGGACTAAACTAAGTGATCTGCAAGGTACCTTCTGGCCATAAAGTTCTGTGATTCTAATTTGAAGCTCTATTTTTCCCTCTTTATTAAAAATACTAAAGTACAAGGTTAAGTGATGTAAGAGGGGGAGCATACAATAGCTAATTCCCATGGCATTATCATTTGCTGTTTTATATAAAAGGACTTGTAATCCAATGAAAAGGCATAGCCAACTGCTCAATAACCATGAAGACACAGCTGGAGCTCAGGGTAACTTGGTCTTTCCTCTCATGAGATATCTAACTACATAAAATCTGGAAAAAAAAATGGATGGAAGCAGATTGGTGTGACCACAGAGATAGGAATCATGGAGGAAAGAGTATAGGGAAATCCACAGAAAGCTTTTTGATAGGTTTCTGTTCCCATTTTATTTGCTGATCACCAGTAGTCATGAATTGGGGTGTGTTGTTATCATTCTGTTTTTGGTAATTCTTGTAGCCACACAACGCTATAATCTAAAGAGGGAGTTGCTTGACCTGTGAGTTGGATAAACAACCTTACCAAGATGCCCCGGGTGGGTGTCCCATAGTGGGAGAAGAAGATGGGGAGTAGAATCAAGAAAGGGAAAGACAGACATTGTAGAGACACTGAATCAGAGCCAGAGAGGGGCCGTGAGAGAAGCCACAAGGCATGAGGGGTCTTGCAAGAAGAGAGCAGTATGATTTGAGGCAGGTCAGAGGGTGACTGGGTCAGGCAGCAAAGAAGTACATTAAGAGACCAGACAAATCAGTTGGAAAAATGCATGAAAGTGGGAGCTGCTGCTTAGGGGAGTTTTTCATCCAAGTAGAATAAAAAAACAAGGCCCAGGGAAGCTACACTGATAGAGATGTTAAGAAGACCAGCAAATGAGGCTTGGGAGACAGGAGCTTAAGACTCAGTTGGGGTTCGAGTTTGGAATAAATAAGGAGGGACTGAGTGATCCAATCATTACAGCTGACAGGAAGGTGAGGGAAACATAGATCATAGAGATTGGAGATCAGGAACTTACCAAATCTAAATACCACCTGTACTCCGAGATGGTGTTGAGATGAAGAGCTATGGGGGAGAAATTTAAGGGAAAGATCCCAAGCACAAGAGTTTGGATGGAAGACCTCCAAAATGCCCAGAAACGTTACCTCTGCCAGGTTCTCTGTCAGGTCACAAGCTTGTCCATCCGCAACTTTTGAAAGCATGGTTAATCCAAGTTGTGAAAAAACTTGCAGATCCCAGTCAGGCCCTGGCCTCCTAAGAACACATGTACGGATGACAGCAAAAGCCTCCCCCCCTCCGTACATGATGGCTGGTCATCGTCACCAGATACTGATTTACAACACATGAGGTCCAGGCCAGGAGAGATGGCAAACCCATATCTCTGCCTTGGGACAGGCACTCATTATTTAAAATGTCAGACGTGGAGGGCTTTGGGGGTTAAGAGCGTCCCTGTTTTAACTCTCGATGCTAATAGCTCAGGCCCTGGGAAAGAGAGAGAGCTGGTCTTATTGTTCTAAGGGGTCTGAGGTCAGAAGAGGGCTGGGCCCTCTGGTCAGAGGAACTAGCCTCTCCACATGGCTGGACAGCCTGTACCAACAGCACTTGGTGAATATACTACTTGCCCTCTGTGACAGTTCATTTTATGTGCCAATATGACTGGGCTAAGGGATGCCCAGATAGCTAGTATTATTTCTGGGTGTGTTTGTAAGGGTGTTTCCAGAAGAGATGAGCATCTGAATCCATAGGCTGAGTAGAGAAGATTGTTCTCACCAGTGAAGGTGGGCATTGTCTAATCCACAGAGGGCCCGAATAGAAAAGGTGGAGGAAGGGCAAATTCACTCTCTCTCCTTGAACTCTCCTCTTCTCCTGACCTTGGACACTGGAGCTCCTGGTTTTCGGGCTTTTGGACTCAGACCAGGACTTGCAGCATTAGCCGCCCCCAGTTCTCAGGCCTTTTGACTTGGACTGAACTACACTCTTGGCTTTCCTGGTTCTCTGTCTGACAGTTGGCAGGTCATGGGACTTCTTGGCCTCCATACCCTGATGAGCCAATCCTTATAGTAAATAAGTAAATAAATGAATGAATAATATTTATTTCTCTGAAGAACCCTGAATAATACATCCTCTCTGCATCTCATAAGGAATCTCATCAGAGAAGCCAGTCTTGGGACACACAAAACCAACTCTCCGTTCCTGGAGATAAGTGGGCTTCATTTTTTGAGAAGTGTACCAATATTTAGAATTGGATTTCGAGACTAGTAAAACACCCATAGAAGTTCTTTTTTCTCTTTATTTCTAGGGCAGTGGTTCTCAAGCTTTTTGGAATCAGGACTCCTTATACTCTTAAAATTATTGAAGTCCCCAAAGAACTTTTGTTTATGTGGGTTACGACTTGATATTTACTACATTACACATTACAACTGTGGAATTTCTAAAATATTTATTTATTAATTCCTATATAAATAACAATAATGAATACAAGTTAACACATTTTTATGAAAAATAATTATATTTTTCAAAACAAAAAATTTAGTGAAAAGAGTGGCATTGGGTTACATTTCTGCAAACCTCTACGATGTCTGGCTTACTAGAAGACAAGCTGGATTCTCATACCTGCTTCTGCTTTCAATCTGTTGTGATATGTTGCTTTGGTTAAAGACATACAGAAAGAAAATCAAGCCTCACACAGATATGTAGCTGGAAGAAGGGAGGAACATTTTAGTAGCCTTTTCAGATAATTGTAGATATTTTTCTTTGACATACCACCAAAACTTGGTGAGTGCTAATTTCTTAAAAGTTACTGACAGTGTGGAATTTGAAACCACGTCAATGACTTTTTACACTCTTACATTAAAATCCACTGGTTTATCTTGTACTTTAAGTAGATCTTTACTACAGCATGATTTTGTAACATCATGTATTGGTCATTTGGAAAATATTGAGCTCCATAGTTCTTCCAAAATGTCAGCACAATATCAAAAAGTCACATTCATTAATATCACTATGAATCTCATCAGAAACATATGTAAGTATCAGGACGCTGTTAAAGTCACAGTGATGGATACAAGTTATCTAAAATTCTAATTTTCACTTCTAACTACAAATATTATCATTGCCAAAAAATACCACCAATTGTTTTCTTGGAAGTTACAGGCTCACTTCATTCATTTTTGGAGAAATACCCAAGTCTGAATAATCATAGTTTGTGTGTCAGTATTTCTTTCAAGTAAAAATAATATTCCATGGAAAAAGCAGCTATATCAAACCATCTCACGAGAGATTTTCCTTAAGATAACGAAGTACTTCAGTATGCAGCAGAAGTACTTTCTATGTACCTAACATTTTGTCACGAAGAATATTTAAAAGTCTTGCACTCAAGGGTAGAGATTTAATAAAATTAATAATTTTTACTGCTCCATCAAGGACATCCTTAAATGAATCTTTCTTTCTTTAAGCGAAGACGAGAATGACTACTAATACTTTTTTTTGGTGCCATTGCCTTGATCTGAGCTGCTAAGGTGCCACCATTTTATTCCCATTGCTTTTAATCATCAGTGCAGTGTCAACACAGATAAAAGAGCAAATAATATTTTGAAAAGACTTTGACCTCAAGGACCCCTCTAGAGCCCACACGATTCTGGGGGGGCGGGGCTCCCCTGTCTACCACCCTTAGTAGTACTTGGGAAAGGATAGAATTAATCCTGTGAGAGTGAGGGTTTATGACACATCGTCTTAGAATATATAATTTTGAGAAAATCTATCTTAATCTTACATTTGAGAGGTGACGGAGATGGAGGTGGAGAGAGTACTATAATTATTAAGATAAAATATGCTTTCAAAAGCTTGGGCCATGGGGGTGAATCAAATAGAATATTCCAAAATAATGACTACGGTCAACAGTAATCCAAGTTCATGGGTACGTGCATACAAATGGCATGCATTCCCCAAATCATTTATCCACTCGATTTTGCAGTCCATTGTAGCAACCTCCAGCTATTTATCTTCCTAATATTTTAGGTTAGTCTAGCATTAAAATTAGCTTGTGTTCCCTAAACTTCTAGGCATTGAGGGTGAGATGCCAGTGCCCTCGAAGAGTGCTTTGTGGCAGAGAGAGATACCAAGCTGAGATTGAAACAGAAGTTGTTCTGTCCTTATTTCCATTTTCTCTTGTTGTGTACTACTTCAAATAATTTTTGGAAAGACGTAGAGGTATGAACAAATTCAATTAAAAATGCTTTTGGCTGTTGATAGAACACCTGTATAATTAAACGTCGACAGCATTTGCCTGCGTGCCTTTAAAAGGTTGCAGGAAATGTACTCTACTTTGAAGAAAGCCTTAAAGTGTGTTTTCAATTATAGGGTACTAAGCACTGGAAAGAGTCAGCAATTCAGGAAAAGGTAGTGGTGTATCTGTGCAGAGTAATAGTTCTCCATATCCCAGCTAAAGGCTCTGAGGGAGCGATGGTGAAGTGTTGTGGCCGTTCTGTTGACCTTGTGTTAGGTTTAAAGATGCTACACACTCAGGGCAATGACTCTGTTTAGAATGGTAGGCTCTGATTTATCATTCATACACTAATTTCACGTCCAATGCTACTGACAGTAGTCAAAATCATGGCACCAGCTGAGTTTGATCTGAGTTGGAAGGTAGTTCTATTTCAAATTGGAACTCGGGGAAACTTAACTACCAGTTTACTTAAGCCAATTTTCAAGGAAGAGTTGGTTTAAGCGTGATGCTCCATTTCAAACTTGACTGCTCTCTGTTTGGTTTTAGATTGAATTCAAGCAGGTGTTTCAAAACCTGCGTCAGATAGCATTACCTGTCACTGGGAAGCTAGATCTTTCCGGGGAGTGGCACAGAGGGTTTCACCCTGAGATTTCACTATCAACGAAAAACATCTTTTGGGAGATATAACACTCTTTAAGCTTCTCCAATGAAAGTGTGCAATGCGAAAGCTTATTGTTATTTTTGAAGGGGGTGTGTAGGGATTTAACCCCCATGACTGTCTTGAACACCACTCCAGGTGTGATAATTCAGTCAGAACCTCAAAGAGGCATTAGCTACCCGTGTAAGCGTATGGAGTGTCATTTTAATGTTCTGTATCTTTGCCGTGCCTCCACCTTTTTTGATGAAAAAGTCTATTTTAAAATTTCTAAGAAAATATTTAACATAATAAGATGATGAGTCAGAGGTTTGAAAAAGCTAAAAAGGGAAGATGTAGTTAAATAATGCACCTCTTTTATTTTTTAGCTACATCTGACTCATGACATATAATGTATTCGGCTAAGTTCAAAGTTTTCTCTTACAAAGAGAGTTTTATGAAACAACTCTTCTTCAGACTGGTTTTTACTTCAATTATAGTAGCAGGTTTTGGAGTTTAAATCATTAACAACCTCTGAGTGAACTTTTATCCAAATGACTGCAAGTCACAAAGAGAACAGTCCTCTTTCACCAAGTACCTTTTGTGCTGGAGTGAGACCCGTCCTTTTCTATTTTTCCCCTTTATGTCTCTCTTTGAAGAAAGATGTGTGATTTGTAAAGTAATGAAAGTATGTATCAGTTAATGAAAACTGCTATATTGAACTCACAATGCAAACTGGAATTGCTTCAAGGTAAGCTTCACATACCTGCATTAAAGCAGGGAAAAAAGTAAATTTCAGAAGTCAAGATTGCTGTAGGAGTATCATGTAGCAGTTAAATCGACCATCAGGGGTGACCTAATCTTATTTTTCCTCCTTTGTCAAGGAGCTGTAATTTTCATTTAGGCAGCCTTTTCCAGTTTTAACTCCACTGGACACTCCAAAACGGGGCACTTATTCCATCAACCTAGTTATTGATGTCACCATATGTTATTTTTTAATTTTTATTTTTGTTATTTTTATTGTAATGTTTTTGGAGAGTGCGTGGAAGACTGTCACCTCCACAGACTTAAGGTGAATGTGTGAGAGAGTAATTCTCTGAGTGCCAAAACCCTGAAGAATTTATGTAGTTTAATCAACAAAAGAAAGTTACGAGAGAAACCTATTTTCTCTCGAAAAATCAGTAAGAATAATGAAATAATCGTTGTTTCAAGAGTGGGAAAAACTTTTTTTCCCCCTAGATCTGGCGAATAGCGGGATAAATTTGAAGAAGTCCATCCCACCCCCGCACGCGCGCCCCCCATTCTTTCCAGACAGAGCGGTTGCAAATCCCAGCCTGAGTCCGCCCTGGGAGCCTTAGGGCACCTTCCTCTTTGCTCTGTGTGTGTGTGTGTGTGTGTGTGTGTGTCTAGCTCTCGCTCTTTCCTTCAGTCTGTGCCTGTGTGTGTGTGTGTGACAGAGAGAGAGAGAGAGAGAGAGCGCGAGAGGAGAGAGAGAGCGAGAAAGAGAGCGAGAGAGAGAGAGAGAGAGAGAGAGCAAGAGAGCGAGCTGTGAGCTGTGCTGCCGCCGCCGCTGCCCTTTGATCCCGACATTAGTGTTAGGGGCTCGGAGACACAGAGCGCGGCCATAGACACCGACGCACCGGCACTCATTTATTTATACCTCCCATCACACACACGAGCATAGGACACACACACACTCACACCTATTAGATCCGTTTCCATTGAAGAATATTACGCTCGGGGACAAGCCAGGTGCACGACCAAAAAATTAAAAAAAAAAAAAAGGAAAAAAAAAAAAGAAAGGAAAGAAAAGAAGAAAACCCTTCTTCTGGCTCCAGGAAACAAGCTTCAACCCATTGCACACACCGGAGAGAAGGGGTTTCCCCCTGCCCGCCCGCGCGCCCCCCAACTACCTCCCCGCTCCTGCCAGTGTCTGCCTCTCTGCCCCCACGGGGGTTTATTTGATCTCACATTAACCAAGGAGGAGAATGTGAGAAAAGGGGGAAAATGCCCAGGAGGAAGCAGGAGCAGCCCAAGCGCCTTCCCTCACGTAAGTCATCCCTTCTCCACCTCCTCTCGTGCCATTTTCTCGCCCTCCCTCTCCTCTTTCCCCTCCGCAGCCTCCTCCGTTGTTTTCTGCATTAGTTTAGGGTTACAGAGGTGAAACTGACAAAGACACAGCCCGGGTTACTCCTCGTTTAGGTCTATGCTGAGGCAGCCATGTTGGTGATGATCAGCCCCGTGCCCTTTCTATTCTCTCTCTCTTTTTCTTTCTTTCTCTCACCCCCCCCCCTTTTTTTTCCTTGAGATCGGGCTTTTTTCCCTTTTCCCTCCCCCTCCCCCTCCTCACTCCGGGTTGCTGGGGGGAGGGGGCAAAAGAAGGGAGGAGGGGAGTAGTGTGGATGCCGGGGTTTTTTTAATCGGGGGTGGAGGGGAGGTGGGAGAGGTTGGAATCTTTTTAAACAAGAAATTCCTTGCGGATCCCGGTGCCTGAGGGTGCGGGGGTCGGGGCGCGCGGAGGGCTGGGGGCCGTGACATGGCGTTTGGGGGTGTCGGGGCGAGGGCGCGCGGCCGCCTGCCGAGTACGGGATCCAGGGAGAGGTCCGTCTCCGGCTAAAGGTTGCGCCGGGGCTGGTCGGGCCCGGAGCCGCCGGCGGCAGCGGCGGCGGCAGGAGCAGGAGGCGGAGGTGGAGGAGGCGGCGGCGGAGGAGGGGAGTCGGGGGCGGGCGAGGCGGGAGCGGCTGGGAGGGTGTGGGGGCACCGCACACAAACACACGGGTACACACGCGCCGCCGGGCGGCTGCTCCCGGGGCGCCGGGGCGAGGGGGCGCGCCGGGGCGCGGGGGCGCGGGGCGGCCGGGCTGGGGGCGAGGCCCGGCAGCGGCGGGCGGATGTGGGGTGCGGGAGCTGCGCCGAGGCGGAGGCAGGAGGCAGGGCGGCTCGCGGCGCGCGAGGTCCCTGCAGAGCCGAGGGGAGGGAGGAGCAGGGCTCCTGGCCGCAATAAAATGCGGGGTCAGTCGGAGCAGACGGAGCCGGGCGAGACTCGGGCTCTCAGACCCCCCTCCCCGGCGAGCCTGAGCAGAGTCCAGGACTAAAGTGCATCACAGCCCTCCCCGGCTGCAGCCACACACCAACTGGAGACACACACCGCCGGCACGGCCCGGTCCCCTTCCCCTCCTCCACCCGCGCCCCTGGTCCCTCTCCGCCCTCCCTCCGGCTTTTCTTTGCGAGACTCTTAACTTTTCCCCCACTCCCTCTCCAGCTCACACCCCCCCCCCCATCTTTCTCCGCTTTGAGTGTTCCGAGATGCTGCTAAAGCTAAAAGTGAAGGAGAAAGAAGCAACTAAAAATATCCCTCGGGGCCGCCCGGCTCCTTGAATGCAGGGAGGAGGGGGCAGGGGAGAAGGCGTGGGGCGGGGTGACGGGGAGGAGGGGACGCCGGAGGCGCCGGAGGGAGGGGTCGGGGGAGACGGAGGGTCAATTTCTCTTCTCTCCCCCCGCACTGCTCCTCTCTCCCGGCGGTTTGGCGCTGCTTGGAGCCCGATCCTGCAAAACCCGGGCTGGGGGCGGGAGCGGAGCCGGAGCGCCCGCCCGCCCGGGTGTCAGGCCGACGTGGTCGGTCACCTGAAGTTCACGGAGGGTGGGGGAAGGGTTAAGGTTATGGTGTCTCGGGCTGGGGTTGTGTGTGAGCGTGTGCGTTTCCGCTGCAGACAGGCAGCGCGATCGATCTCCCCCTCGCGAAATCTCCGCGGCGGTGCCTGCCCGGGGGACGCGCAGGGGGCGCGGGTGGCTCGGGCCGGGCGCCCCCGTGCCTCCGTGTCACCCGGGCCGCGGCCGAAGTGGCGAGCAAGGGCACTCGCAGGCAGCCCGCTCCGCAAACATTCCTCTTTCTTTCCCCTTCCCGGTACGCAGGAGTCGACGCACAGGGCTTGGGTTGTGCTTTTTTTCCCCTTCCTTTAAAAAAAAAAAAAAAAAAATGCCCCTGTGCAGTCCTTTCTTCGCCTGCCCGCTAGAGGTTCTGAGGATAATATCACATATGTAATATATATGCACATAAAATCATTCGCAGGCGCCTGGGTGTGTAGAGAAATTTTGTGCGAGGAAGGAGAAGGCGGCGGAGTCGGGGAGGGCGAGTTGGGAGGCTCCGCGCTGCGATTCACAGAAAACTCGCAGCAGTTGGTGGAAGTGTGTGCGTGCACATGGCCGGCCGGCCGCAGTTCCCAGCTCTTTTCGGGGGCGTTTGGGGGCAGGGAGAGGAGGCAGGAATCCTGGGGGGGCGTCGGGGGAGGCTTGCCCTGCTCGGACAAAATGGGCTTCAGTGTTCTCTGCGAACTTGCCCTTAGATGGCAACTTTGGGCGCTGATGAGCTTGTGTGCGAAAACCAGGGCGGTGAGGTTATTTGGTCATTTTCCTTTCTTCTTAAAAAAAAACCTTGGCGGGGTGAGAGGGAGGGTAGGAGGGGAGAAGGGATTTATCTGCTCGGTTGTGACGGAGATGGAACGCCTTCCCTCCCGTTGTGGGTAGTGCAGTCGGGCAGCTGCAGCGTGCCCTGCTGCTGACCTTGACCCTGACCTCGTGCGACTACCCTCTCCGTCTGAGAGGAAATTCAGGCTCCATTTTAGCTCGTGTGTTTTGGTGGGCCTCTCCAGTGCGCTGGGGCCTGGTGATTAAGTTATATTTTGAGAGTGGTCTCTCCCACCCTGTTCTCTAATTGAATACTGTTATCCACTCAAGTTAAAAAAAAAAAAAGAAAAAGAAAAAAAATCAACTCCTTCTCTCAGTCACATAAAGCCACTTTTACTGAAGTAAAAAGCAATAACCTTTTGGAAACACTGTAAAAGTCCCTCCAGTTTTTAAAGAGAAGCCTAATTTGTGAAGCTTTCTCCACTTACCTTTGGTTTGAATGGATTTTTGTGGATGTGTGCTGCCTGCTTTAAGCATAGTTTACACATGTTTTGTGAGCAGTTTGCATTTGAGCTAAGAGCAATTTCTGGGCAAATGGTGTATTTTGCAATTCAGACATAGTAACCCAAGGCTTGCTAAGTGCTGAGTGAGTCTTGAAAGAACTTGCAGTGAGGTGGACTTTGGTCAAATTAGTGTTAATTTGTATTTAATGTAGAATATAATTGTAGCCCTAAATTCCAGTTTTAATGCTAAGTTCTTTGTTTATTTGTTTGTTTATTTGTGTGCGGTGGGGGGGGGGCGGCCGGATTTTTCTTTCCCTGGAGAACCGTTTTGTATCAAAGTTAAAATATAGAGAGTTGGGAGTTGATTGCTCTAATAGACTGTCATCCTGAGTTTTTAAGAAGTTATATAGGGGCCGACTTAACATTTCTCCATAAAAGAAAGGAGTGATATGCGTGGGTTTCAGGGTGGGAAAGGTGGGAGGGGGAATGAGATGGGGAGCATTGCTTTTGAAACCAAAAAGCCTTCTGAGTAAACACAAGTGCTTAAAAGCCACTATTGATGTAACGTTTTTAGAATTTAGAGAACCTGTAAACACATTTAAGAAGTTCAAATTAGACTACAAGAAAAGAAACTTGTGATAACTGCATCTCTAGAAAATTTAGGATGCTTTCCACTTCCTCTTAGGTTCCCCCCTTGCCTGTGTACCCCTCCCCCCATAAACCATTGCTACTAATAAACTCTATGTGTTAGTAAATATGATACTAGCCAGCCACAGTGGGGAATCTCCAAAGCCCACAGTCCTCCCACCCTATAGCACAGACACCAGGGAACCTGGAAGTTCCACCCTCCAGTAGATTAGTCCTGGAAATCCAGACTAGCACTTGGTATTATCTGATACCAAGTCTGGGGTGAGCCTCAGCCCCTGGCACGGAGTCCCAGCAATTCCCCAGGCTGGGCTTCGTTCTGCTAAGGTTTCCTAGCTCCTTCTGTTCAACTAGACACCCATGGGACTGTTCAGAACCGAATTAGCTTTGGGGATGGGCGAGCCTTTAACCTGACACTACTAACCTAAGCGTTAGATTTCTGATTTAAAATTCTACACAGTCCTTTCCTCCTGGGCCTCTGAAGTAAGTGTGTGTGTGTTTGTTTTTGTTATGTGGGCCTCATACATATGCAGAAAAACAAATGGACTGTCCTATAGAATTGAATGGTGATCCTACTGGCTGCCAATCAAAAAGGCGAGCTGCGCTAGCTTTCGGAGATGACCCCCAACCAAGGGTGTTAAACCTAAACTATTTTTGAGAAGTGGATTTCAAAATTATTATTCAAACTAAAGCCTTTATTTCTTGGCCTAGAGCAGTAATTATCATTTTGGGATTTAAATACGACTCTGCTGCAATTGATGGCTCTTTTACAAAAGTTCTTTCCATTAACGGGGTCTGATACCATGTTCCAAAAAAATGTCCTAGAGGTCCTTGGAGCTATACGATGTGCTTATCTTTAGCAGAATCCTGAACTGCAGAGTTTAAAAATGTTTGTCAGCCTGAGAAAGAGGAAGAGAGGGAAACTGATACGGTGACTGTTTGCCAGGCCTGGGGCTCGGCCCTTTGTGAACATCGTTCCATTTGGGATCACAAACTGGAGAGGGAAAGGGGTGTGTTTGTTGCATCTGTAAAACCTTTGACCATCGGTGCCATCAGCACTTTTAAGATTTCCTCATTAGCTTCAACTTACCCCTAAACGGGTATGAGTTTAGATTCTCTTCTGTTTATCATTGGAAAGCTGCCCGATGCCTATTCCCGAGGGGGAGCACAAAGGAAAAGTTCATAAAACAGTTGTTTTGTTATTCCAGTATTTTCACTGTTTACTCAGTTGTGGGTCAAGACCAGAACAGGTTATTGTGTTCGTCGTGAACAAAACTTTAAAAATTATTTCTTGCTTTCTAGTAAAATTGGGAAACAAGATGACTGAAAAGCAACAGGATCCCTTATTTTTATATTTTTATGGGTCTTTCTATGTCTATTGAAAGATAGAAGGTAGAAGATTGAACCCTTTCCCTTACTTATTCTTATTAAATTTTTTCAGTGACCAGACAGTACCTCCTGACTAGGACAGGAACCATGGGGAAGTTTTTAAAATCTGAAATAGAAAAGTATTTCACTTTGGATGATTCTGGGGTACCACAAAGCAGGCTTGCTTGATGCTGGGCAGAAGTGCCTATCCGTTCTCCTGAAAGAAATCCATGTATTCCTAATACAGTAAGTAGGGTCCACTGAGCTTTGCTGTTAAAATAAGGAAGATAGCTCAAAATCGCATTCCTTCTAATGCTGCAAAATAGTTTGTAATAAAGAAATTGATTTTTAATTTGTCTACGTGTTGCCATCTCGCTCTGGGGATGACACAGCTGGTGTGAACTGACAAGTCTCCTGCACCAAGTGTTAATAAATCACGTTGGGGAAGTAGAAATTGGACAGCTTTTGGCCAGTGTTAGAGCTTGCTGTGCATTTGAGTTTTTAGAGTCTTTGAATGGCCTGTTAGGAGAGTTCCTAGGGAGGTGTGGAAAGTCTTGATCTCGCGAGGCTTATAAAATTAGATGGACAAAAAGGCTGTGGAAACAGCCAAGGGATCTTATTGTACTGATGGAGTAACCAGGCAGGCTTCTCCTGGGGTCACAAGTTGGTTTACAATACAAGGATTAATTAATTAATGTCAAGATGTCCTTGTAGGAAGGACCAGATTCGAAATGTGTAGGTAAAGCAGTTTATTTAGTAATCCCAGTAGGTCAGATTGTGTCTGAATGACTTCGTTTCCCTGAAGAGAAAAACTCATCCGGTAGCACTAACCCTGGTCACTTCGTGCAAAGTGGTGTCTTTGGACTCAAAAGATGATAAGGTGCGAAGGAAATGATGGTGGAGCCCAGATTGTCAGAGTGGAAAAAGCTCTCTTGGCTTCCGTGACTGGTCAGTAATGCCCTCTGTGAAAGCTGAGGGCAGCTTAGTCCTGGGAGGAGGTTAATATATCCTTTCGCTTTCCTCGTTTGAAGTTGCCTCGTCTCTCCTCCACTCTTCCTTTTTAAATATCTGGTGGAGTATTAGGACAGGAGGACCGAAAAACAAACACAACAGGCTGGAGCTCATCTCTCTATTCTGAGTGATGTGTTAGTAATTTTCTATAATTTAATCAGACTGATCGCAGAACAGGATAATGAGAGTGTGACCTACAAAATAGGACTTTTGGGGGCGTGAAAGGCTTTCTAGCAGAAGGTTTTTACAAGACCATGAGCTTTGTGGTGAAGGAGTAGATTCTGAGTTTCCTCTTATCTGAAAGAAATCCGGACCAGGCCTAGTGATGGGAAGACATGTGGGGGGGTGGTTTGTTTTTTGGTTTTTTATCCATCAGATTTCGTTACTGCTTTGGCCTCAGTAAAGGCACTCTAGAATCACATTTTAGAGATGCAGATTGTCAGTGAAGATGCTGTGTCCTGTTTCTGATGGGCTCTTTTCTATTTCCTACTTTCTAGGTGTAGCTCAGTAATGCATACCATCTAGGGCCATGTGTACAAAATACTTTATGGTTTATGGTAGCTGAAATGTCTTTCGTCATATTTTACAAGAAACTAATGTGCAAAGCACGAACCTTAGAAATAGGTAAGAGATTTCATGGGCTGAAGTTTCTAGCTGCTTTCCCCCTTCTGTTTAGGAGCAAGTTTTGTATTTCTATCCTCCATCTGTACATTACATTTTTATGATATTAGAGAATAGTATATATGCCTAGGTGCTGAAGCAGGGGCCTCTCAGATGGCTTTATCATTCCCCAAGGACCCACCTTGGGATAGAATCACTGCAGTTACAAGGTAGTTTCATAAATTAAAATCAGACTGGCTTGATACTAATCTTTAGCTACATGGGTGCATATTGCTGTTTATTTTATAAGAGTCAGCCTCACTGCCTGTGTACACACACACACACAGACACACACACACACATACACAGAATCTGCACTGTAGCTAATTTTATAAAATGTACAGTGATACACGCCCACGGTCTGAAATCAGCATGAGGCCTTTAGCCACTATGTTTTTCACAGACTGACCCAGAGTTATAGTAAATGCAGCAGATTCTGTGTGCCTAAAAAGGATATTGTTTCCAGCCTTCCATTCCCTTCTTGTTAAAAAACTTCTACCACTGAAGCTCCCTCGAGTTCTTAAATGACTAAGGCTTAGGTACTCTTGCTTCTGTTTTTAAGAAATTCCAAGTTCAGCCAAGTTCTATCTCCCAGCAAGGAAGGAATGTGTGGACCTTCTCCGAGGCTTGCGCCTGAAAAAGCCAACCCCAAAATAATCCCTCTCTCTCTCTCCCTCTTTCCTGTAATTTCTCCATGGGTCAGAAAAGTGGTTAGAGCCCCATTAGAAGTGAGTGGTGAAGGGAAAAAGGCGAAGGGTGAGAGAAATGTGTGTCTCGGGATGAATTGTTTGGAGTGCTCTGAAGAGGTTGGCTTTCAAAGGGGAATGGAGAAGGCCAGGGAGGATGGTCTTTTCCATGATTGATCAGCAGCAGCCTGCTTAACTGTGCTTTTGAAACAAGCTACTGGACTTGAGGAAGGTGATAGATTTTTCTAAAGTTACGTAGTGCCAGTGTCTTGGGTTGTCTGGTGGTATATTTTATTTATTTACTTGTTTTTATTATTATTGGAGTATAATTGCTTTACAATTTTGTGTTCGTTTCTGCTGTACAGTAAAGTGAATCAGTTATATGTATACCTGTATCCCCTCCCTTTTGGACCTCCCTCCTATCCACCCCCCATCCCACCCATCTAGGTTGTCACAGAGCACCGGGCTGAGCTTCCTGTGCTTTACAGCATGTTCCAACTAGCTATTTTACGCATGGTAGTGTATATATGTCATTCCTAATCTCCCAATTCGTCCCACCTTCCCCTTCCCCACTCTGTGTCCACAGGTCTGTTCTCTACGTCTGTGTCTCTGTTCCCGCCCTACAAATAGGTTCATCTGTACCATTTTTCTAGATTCCACATATATGCGTCAATATATGATATTTTTCTTTCTCTTTCTGACTTATTCACTCTGTATGACAGACTCTAGGTCCCTCCACATCTGTACAAATGACCCAATTTCGTCCCTTTTTATGGCTGAGTAATATTCTATTGTATATATGTGCCACATCTTCTTTATCCATTCATCTATCGTTGGACATTTAGGTTGTTTCCATGTCCTGGCTATTGTAAATAGTGCTGCAATGAACATTTGGGTACATGACTCTTTTTGAATTATGGTTTTATCTGGGTATATGCCCAGTAGTGGGATTGCTGGGTCATATGGTAGTTCTATTTTTAGTTTTTTAAGGAACCTCCATACTGTTCTCCACTGAGGCTGTATCAATTTACATTCCCACAACAGTGCAAGAGGGTTCCCTTTTCTCCACACCCTCTCCAGCATTTACTGTTTGTAGATTTTTTGATGATGCCCATTCTGACCAGTGTGAGGTGATACCTCATTGTAGTTTTGATTTGCATTTCTCTAATGATTAGTGATGTTGAGCATCC
This sequence comes from Monodon monoceros, assembly GCF_005190385.1. NCBI lineage: Eukaryota > Metazoa > Chordata > Mammalia > Artiodactyla > Monodontidae > Monodon > Monodon monoceros. Next base: position 25,035,004 of record NW_021703777.1, on the reverse strand, counting down.
TTTCATGTGCCTCTTGGCCATCTGTATGTCTTCTTTGGTGAAATGTCTATTTAGGTCTTCCACCCGTGTTTTAATTGAGATTTTTGGGTTTTTTTGATATTGAGCTCCATGAGCTGTTTGTATATTTTGGAGATTAATCCTTTGTCCATTGCTTTATTTGCAAATATTTTCTCCCTTTCTGAGGGTCGTCTTTTTGTCTTGCTTATGGTTTCCTTTGGTGGTGTATTTTTAAAAGTTTTTGTTGTTGTTTTGTAACGAGAGAGAGAAAATATCATGTGATTTTTGCCCTCTTTTCACTATGTCTACTGTATGCAGTACATCTTAAGTAAAAAACGGAGACCGTACATGCTTTTTAAGGTCATAGAGTAGTGGTCCAGTGTACAGGCTCTGTTGCCAAGCTGTTTAGATCTGAGCTCTGACACTAACTAGCTGTGTGACCTTGGGCAAATTACTTAACTTCCCTGTTCTCTGGTTTCCTCATCTTTCAATAGTGATAACAGTCCCTATATCATAGGGATATTGTACGTATTAATTGAATACCTATATAAATGTCAATATTATGTACACACACAAAGCCATACCTAATTAGTGGCTGCTTTGTAAAAAGAGCTCAAGAAAGATTAGCTATTATTAAGTATATGAAATGTTTCCATTTGCTTAGTTTGTGATTACACTGTAGGCATATCTGACTCAGAACTTTTTGGTGATGTCTGTGTTTATTATTATTTAAAAAAATTTCCATAGAGTAATTTCCATAGAGTAATAATACGATATGGTAAAATTCTTTTCTAAGGCTATATAATAAAATTCTTTTATAAGGCTATATAATAGGGCTTGACAAGTACTTGTTTCATAGGCCAACAATATTACTTTAGACTTTTACTAGAGGAACAAGTTCCTCTGTGTGTATGATTTGACTGAATTATATCTAAATTGTGTAATAATCATATGGATTTTGACTGGGTTTTACTGTAAAGTGATGATAGTAAATCCACATTCCCAGACTTTCACTGAGATTCAAATGAGAAAATAAGTGTTTAATAAAAGTTTATTTATTCATTGATTTACCAGTCAGTCCACTGATTAAAATTACCCAGGGGAAATTTCTATTGGGTTTTCTATGTGTTACATAGGTAATAGTTCAAATTTTGCACAGAAAGAAGGAAAGACAGGTTCTGCTGTTTCTAATTGCAGAGGTCCAAACCAAGAGAACATTAGATGATTTAGGGTTCTTTTTAATTTTAATTTTATATTGGAGCATAGTTGATTAACAGTGTTGTGTTAGGTTCAGGTGTACAGCAAAGTGATTCCGTTATGCATATACATGTATCTATTTTTCAAGAATTTTAAAAGAAGGATTGGGGTATGTGTGTGTTGTATGTGTGTGTTGTGTGTGTGTTATGGATGATATTAGAAGTCACAAGCTAGTGGCCTACTGATATGTTTTGCCCCATACAGTATGTTTAAAAACTCGAGACAGCATTTGGAAATGGTCGGTTTCACATACAAATCCAGATTTCCAACTTCTTCTGAAAACTTGGACGAGCAAGCAGCACCAGGCCACCTCCCCACATGGCAGCAATCTGCTGCAGTCGGTGGCGGCTGTCTCCCTTCCCTGGCATGTGCTCGCCAGTCTGCCACAGTTCCTGCCACTGGGCTGCCGTGTCCCCGTCTGCATGTACATCTGTCCACCCCCGTGAAGTGTCTTATCTCCCAGCCCCCACAGGCGTTTGGATTAGAAACTGTTCTATATTCCCCAATATTCTGTAATCTTTTAATTCATCACTGAAGCTAGGGTGCTATAAACCACATCCTATGACACTATCAGGAATCTGTCGAGGGTCGGGATTAAGATCCTGGTACTAGACGCGTGAGTTCGATCCTGGCTGTCCCACGTTTTGGCTGTGACCTTGGCAAGTTTCTACAGTTTGCCTGTTTTCTCATCTGTAAATTGGGAAAACGTCGTAGGTCCTATGGGGACAAAGTGAGTTCATACGTGTAGATATTTTGATTCGTGTCTGGCACATAGTATGTGCACAATAAATGCTGGCCACATTAAGACACTCGAGGTGTGAATTTCTTTCTTTTCTTTTTTATTTTGTGAATTCCTTTCAACTAAGGATCCCAGTACGATTGCTTTAACTGTGCTGTGTAATCAATCAATGACAACTATTGTTGCCTCTCAGTTTCTGATCATAATGAGCCAACCCAGTGGTTCTCTACCCTGGTAGCCCATTATAATCACCTGGGAGATTTAAAAAATGCAAACGCCCCCCAGATATTTAAACTTAATTGGCCCAGAGTGGAGTCTGGGCATGGACATCCTTTAAAAGCTCCCCAGTTGATAACAAATGGGTAGCAAGAGTTGAGGACCCTTGAACTAACCAGAACTCCCACTCTGGGCTGATGCCATGTCAGCCAAAAATAAAGGCATGATTTTGAGTCTGGGCAGCTTATTGATGAGAATCTGTTAAACTCTTAAAACCTTTAAAAATAGCTCATGGATCTGAATAATTGACTCCAACTCCTCCAGATCAGAAACCAGAGGTTCAGGGAAGGACCTGTACTAAGCAGGAGACACAGATTCTAGTCTTCTCTGTTACCTTCTCCCACCACAATCACCAGGGTTTCTCACTAGTGTTGTGACCTTGGGTAAGTCACTTGGCCTCTCTGTACTTGCGGAGTGCCGTCTTGTAAAATGGATAACAGTACATTAGCCACACCTTCTCTTTATATAATGCTTATATAAACATTTTCGTCGATACCATCTGCCTGTGAGGCAGGCAGGGAAGAGCCCCTCCTCTTACCAATTGGACAGACCTGGAAACTGGGCCACAGGGAGGAAGAAACTAGCTTGAGAGGTCACTGGAGCGAGTACTATGAAAGGCTGGAGCCCTGTGAAGGGCAGGTGTCTGGGCTCAGAGCTGCTCTGAGGTCTGTGAAACCTTCACGGGGTCTCAAGCTTGAAGGATATGCCTTCACCACCTGCACCTCCTCTCAGACCCTCCACTGCAGGAGGCCCCCCAGGTGCTGATGGAACACATACGTTGCCCTGTGATTCACAAAAACTTGTGCCACCAATCATATTTCTTTCCTCAAAGATTTATTTTGACCTTAGACTAAGCAGAGGGTCATAGAATAGAGTCACATGCAGTGATGTACTTTCTGGGGTCTGAATTATGTGCTCCATGTGGAGAACACTGCCTTCATGTAATGGCCTAGAATTGTGAGTTGTTTTCTATTCTGTGCTTGTTTGGCCCTACTTGTTAACCCAACAATCCTCTCTGGAGCATGAAACACAGCTGTATTTGGAAGGAAACAAAGTGTGGGACACCCTATGCTTCAGGAAATTTTCTGGAAATGTGCTATAGGATTTCTCCCTTTTAGGGGAAAGCAAACCTCCAATAATAACTTACTGGGTTTTGATCTGACCTTAAGAAAGAGGGAAATCAAATTATAGTGAGCTGCTTTCTGACATTTATAGGAAGAGAGGAATTCATAATCTAGAAGTAGGGCTTGGGTTGGCTGGATGGCTAGATCACAGTTAGAAGTGCTGTGTACCAGTGGCTACTCAAATACATGTTGATACATGAGAAATATATACAAAAGAGAAGAAAAGAATACATGTATTTTATTTTATTATTTTTTTCCTTTCTTTTTTTATTAAGTTTTATTGGAGTATAGTTGCTTTACAATGGTGTGTTAGTTTCTGCTGTACGGCAAAGTGAATCAGTTATACGTATACATATATCCCCTCGTTTTTTGGGTTTCCTTCCCATTTAGGTCACCACAGAGCATTGAGTAGAGTTCCCTGTGCTATACAGTAGGTTCTTATTAGTCATCTATTTTATACGTAGTAGAGAGTACACGTATTTTAAATATGACTCGTGTACTCCATGAGACTGGAACCATGGAAATCACAGATATTAACTGTTTATTAATTTATTCTTAAAAATCTATATTGGCTTTTAATGACAAAAGGAGTGCATGTTTAGTATAAATAATTAAAGCAGTGTAGGAATATTTATAGTAAGATGTGAAAGTCTCGTTTCCCAACTTACACCCCCAGAGATAACTGCTATTAATCAACAAGCAATATTTAAAATTCAGCCACCATTTGAAAAATGGATGCATTTCAGCAGAGTTGGCTACATTAATGTAAGTACTGAATTCAGGACAAGGGTGATAACATTGGCCTTGTGAACTGGTTAGATCACATGCATAATAGTGAATCCCAGATTGAGTGCCCTGATTTAAAGGGGGACATTGATAAACTGCTCACCAGAAGGGAGGCAACTAGAATGTTGCAAGCTCTTGAAATCGTCATGTGAGGAATTTACTATTGAGGCAATTGGGAGTACTTAATTCGAAGAAAAAAGTGAGGGTGGATAAGAATTGTGCATGGTAGCTACATTGAAATATATGAAGTTCTGTCAAGTGAAAAAGGGAGTAAACTTACTCTGAATTGTCATTCATCCTAAATTCTCACCTTGTGTCTGCTAACTGATACTTGATTCATCCATCCATCCATCCATCCATTCATTCATTCATTCATTCAGGCAGCAGTAACTGAGTGCTTCTGTGCCAGGGATTAAGGATCTGTGGAGCTGAACAGAGCATGGTCCCGGCTCACAAGGATCTCAGAGCCAAGCAGGCAGAGAAGGAGATGGAAACAAATAACTAAAATTCAGCTTGAAAAGTATTTTCATAGATTTCTGAAATGCTGAGCAGAAAACAGAGACTAGGACCCACAGGGTAGAAGTTATAGGGAAGATAACTTTGGTTTCTTAAGATAAGGGCCTGTTGAATAAATAAAACTGCCCTCAAATGAAACAGAAGATCTTGTGTTTACAAAGAAGTTGGCTCCACCACCTGTCAAGGGTGATTTTTTTAAGGACTGCAAGTAAAGAGGGGGTGAGACGGGGTGCAGAAATGTTGAGAATTCTATCGAGCAAATGCTTCTTTGCCTGGTTTCTCTTATAAAACAGGAAATCTGCTCCTACAGCGGGGAGAAAACATCTTTCAGTATGGTGAATTGAAAGCCTTTTGGGAATAAGGATACATGGATGTCAACACACATTAGAGCAGCGAGGATTTGTTCAGCTGAGGGTTGGAGTCCCTACTTGGTGCTCATTCATTAAGAAAAAGTTTTGAGCATTTACCTGGCTCATAAAAGTTGTATAGAATGCAGTCTGTGCTGACAGTTCTTTCAAATGTTGACACAAAACAATCACAGAGGATAAGTACAAATCAATATGCCAACAGGTACAAGACAATAATATATGAATTAGGTGTGTAAATGTTTGAGGAAACTCAGAGGAAGAGTGATGGGTAGAAGATTCTTGGAGAGGATTGGTACCTAAAGCATCCTCAAGGATGTGATGGATTTAGATCTTGAGACGAGAGAAGAACGTTCCAAGCAGAAGAAATACCATTAGCCAAAAGAGGTTGAAATAAACCAGAAGTAGGCAGGAGACACTAAGGAACTTCGTTCAACCAGAGCGGGCATATTGGTGATGTAAGGATAGGAAGTAGGAAAAATGTAGTAGGAGCTGGCCCAGGTGATAAGAGATTCTGCTGGTTAAGTTTAGTGTTTTGGATACAGCACAAAATCAACTGTGAAATTTGGTAGTTTTTCATTGTGCTGTAGATGGAGATGGAGGATGATGACCTGAAGGAAGAAATGGCCTTTTTAAGTAGGGAGGGCTATTGAAAAACCAAAGTAGATGGATGGCAGTGGCTGTGACCACTGAAGGTGTCCGAGAAGAGACCTGCCCCAGTGATGGGGTTCTCTGGGGCCGGTGCTGCAGACCCTCAGCCAGGGCTTAGTCCCTGCCCCTCCTCCAACCACCCCTTCCATACGTCTTTTGTTTCCTTTGGCAAAGAAAGCTCTAATGAAGCGTCTCCCTTTGGAGGTTGCAAAGTATGTGCCATTTACAAAAAAATAATATATCTAACATTCATACCTATATAATGAAGCATTATGGTTAAATGAACATTAATAAACCTACTGCCCAATCTAACAGATTTCAACGCTAGCAAATTTCTCCTGCTACCTGTTCCCATTTTCCTAAATTTTCTGTTGATCATTCCCCTAGCTTTTTCTCTATAGCTTTACCATATTTAGTTTCGCTTGTCTTTGAAATTTATAAAAATGTAAATGTAAAAGTATTAAAAAGTTGGCAAATAGCATGCATTCCGCACCTTGGATTTTCATCCAACTGTTACCTTTGTGCGATGTATTCATGTTGATGCATTTAGCCGTGGTGCATTCATTTTCACTGCTCCCTAGTATTGTACTGTAGAAACATACCACAGCGTGTGTGGTTTGTTTCTACTTTTTGCTGTTAGAATAGTGCTGCTGTGAGCATACAAGTACGTATCTCTTTGGCCTGAGTGAAAATTTCTCTAAGACACTGGTTCTCAAATATTTTGGTCTTGGGACCTCCTAAAAGTTATTGAGGACGTCGAAGAGCTTTTGTGTATATGCATTGTATCCATCTCTATATAGAATAACAGAGATTAAAATTGAGAAATTAGGGCTTCCCTGGTTGCGCAGTGGTTGAGAGTCCGCCTGCCAAGGCAGGGGACACGGGTTCGTGCCCCGGTCCGGGAAGATCCCACATGCCGCGGAGCGGCTGGGCCCGTGAGCCATGGCCGCTGAACCTGCGCATCCGGAGCCTGTGCTCCGCAACGGGAGAGGCCGCAACAGTGAGAGGCTCGCGTACCGGAAAAAAAAAAAAAAAGAAATTAAATATTTGTATTGTTAAAAATAATGGTTATAACCCATTATCTTTTCATTATAAATAGGATATTTTTATGAAAAATACCTTTTTCCAAAATCTTTAGTGAGAAGAGTGGTATCATTTCATAATTTTACAAATCTCTTTAACGTCTGACAAGATGATCATATCTGCTGCTGCATTCAGTCAATTGCAGCGTGTTGTTTTGGATGGAATATAGGAAGAAAATCTGGCTTCACACAGATATGTAATAGCCTTTTCAGATATTTACGGCTATTCTTTGGTACTTTGCCAAGATTCAAAAAGAGGGAGCTTCTTAAAGCTATCCCTTAGCTTAGTTCATTGTAATGTGGAATCTGAAACCATTTCCGTGAATTTTTTGTATTCAGTTTCATCAAAACCTACTGGCCTATACTGCAGTTTGAATGGATCATCATGTCTGTGCCATCACACGTGAGTTATTTGGAAAGGATTGTTTCACTAAGTTCTGTAGATCTACCAAATGTTGAAACATTTCATTATACAGTATAAAAAATTTATTAATGTCAACACTGGTCTTATTTGAAAAGTCTGTATTGGGAAACTGTCAAGTTCACAGCGGGTTTTCCAAAATTTTAATTCTTGCTTGAATTTTATCGTTGGCTACAAATGCTGTCAGCTTTTCCTTAAAGTATCAACCTTCATTCATTTCCAAGAAATTGACTGCCGAATACCCAAACTTGAATGACCAAAGTTTGTCAGTTAAAAGTGATATTCCAGGTCTTCCCTGGTGGCGCAGTGGTTGAGAGTCCGCCTGCCGATGCAGGGGACGCGGGTTCGTGCCCCGGTTCGGGAGGATCCCACATGCTGCGGAGCGGCTGGGCCCGTGAGCCACGGCCACTGAGCCTGCGCGTCCGGAGCTGCTGAGCCTGCGCAACGGGAGAGGCCACAACAGTGAGCGGCCCGCGTACCGCAAAAAAAAAAAAAAAAAAAAAAGTGATATTCCAAGAAAAAAGTTGCTGGTTCTGCTCCCAACTCAATCACACACGTACTTTTCCTAGATACAGCCGTCGTACTCCAGTCGTGGCAGAAGTGCTTTTTGCACATATTTCATTACATTTAATATTTTTTAAAAGTTTACTCAAGGGTAAATCTTTAATAAAATTAATAATTTCTACTGCTGCTTCATCAAAGATATTCTTTTTTTATATATATAATTTTTTTTTTTTTGCGGAACGTGGGCCTCTCACTGTTGTGGCCTCTCCCGCTGCGGAGCACAGGCTCCGGACGCGCAGGCTCAGCGGCCATGGCTCACGGTCCCAGCTGCTCCGTGGCATGTGGGATCTTCCCACATGAACCCGTGTCCCCTGCATCGGCAGACGGACTCTCAACCACTGCGCCACCAGGGAAGCCCTAATTTTTTTCTTTTTGACCACGCAGCATGGCTTGTGAGATCCTAGTTCCCTGAGCAGGGATCAAACCCACAGTCCCTGCATTGGAAGCTCAGGGTCTTAACCACTGGACCGCCAGGGAAGTCCCCCACCAAAGACATTCTTAAGTGAAACTGGCAGGGTTGTTTTGTGTGTGTGTGTGTGTGTGTGTGTGTGTGTTTACTGTGAGTGTGTGGTGGTGAAGAGGGCAGTGATTATTAGGATGCTTTGGTGCCACTGCCTCTATTCGAGCTAAGGTGCCAGCATTTTACCCACCATTGCTTTTGTGTCATCAGTGCAAATGTTAACAGAGTGAAAAGGGCAGATAATATCTTAGTATTGCTATGAAAACAGTTTTGATCTTGAGGATCCCTGAAAGGGTCTCAGAGACCCCTGGGGGTCCACAGACCACACTTTGAGAACCACCTCTCTAAGGTGCCTGCACGGGAACGGGAATGCCAAGTCTTGGTGTTTGTGCTTCCTCAGCTTTGCTTGATAATGTTACAATGCAACACTTTGTGGCTGTTTGCACTGAAGAACCCCAAAGGCAGGGGACCCTTCTCTCACAAGGGTGCTCAGCCTCTAGGAGTTTCTTTGAAGTATCTTCAAAGTCTTTTGTTCCATCTGCAAATTTGGATGAAAATAGGCATTTTACTCTATAACACGTGTTGTTTTAAAATAATATTTTAAATAAACTTAGCAGTTAAATTACTTTTCTTCCCCAGAAATACATATGTCAAAACGTTGATCTATGAAGATGCTCCATGTTCATCCTGTGACCTCCTGGTGCCCCCTTAGAGAAGGAGAACTCCTGTGGATACCACGGGCTCAGCATGATTTATTGTGGAGAGTGTATTGTTGCGTACGGAGGTGCCTGAGATTTTCAGGCCTGGGGAGCTGGGAGGATTTCTGGTCTTCTTGTGATCCCTTTTCTGGGCTGCTGTCCCCACCATTCATGAACCCACCGACCCAAGTCAGAAACCTGGGTATAATCTTACATGCGACCCATTTCCTTTCCTCCCACATCAAATGGACCACCAAGTCTTTTGATTGTACTTCCAAAATATCTCTAGCATTCATCACGCACCCTCCCCACCACTGCTTTCATTTATGTTGTTATTTTCTCCCATAAGAATTAACATCTTTTTTTGCCTCAGGCTCATCTCCTCTTCCCCCACCCCAGCCTCTGTATAATCCAGTCTTTACACTGTAGACTTTCTAAAAGACTCATGTAATCCAGATAATCCTTATTTAGGATCTTTTAGGCATTCCCTGAAAGGATAAAGTTTGCTATTCTTAGCAAAGTATAGAAGATGCTTCATCTTTTGAGCCCCCTTTCTTCTGCCCTCCTGTATATCCCTCCTGTATGCCCTCCTGTATATCCCTTATTTCAATCATATCGGGTGATCTGTTTTGCAGACTGCCATGCTTATATCTCCTTACCTTGGCATATTCTTTTCCCTACTTCTGGGATGTCTTCAACCCATCTGATTGGCCTGATAACCTTCTTCTTATCCTTCAACACTCAGTCCTCTGAGAAACCTTCCCTGCCTCCCCTCCCCCCATCATTGTCCCACCTCCCAGCCAGAATTAGGCATATTAGGCATCCCCTCCCATGTTTCCCATGGATCTCTCATAATACCTCCCATGCCACATTATAATTGCTTATTCGTCTATGTCCTTATTGACTGTAAGCTTGGGGCATGGATTATTTCTTACTCGTTTTTGTACATTCTTGCACATAACAGTACTTGGTATACAGTAAGTGGTCAGTGAATATTGTTGAATAAGTGAATGAAAGGAGAGGTTAAGAACAGGTCACAGAATCAAAGATAGGAGGTGTTCTATATACATTATTGAATATATGAATGAGTGAATGAGTGCATGAATGAATGAAAGAATGGGTCACAGAATCCAAGACATAGGAGGTGTTCCATCAACCTTGTTGAATGAACGAATGGAGAAGTTAAGAATGGGCCACAGAATCAAAGGGTTATAGGGGTAGAAAGGACTTGGGGGACTATCTCCTGCCATCTCTTAGAAATGAGAAAACGATTTGCCTGAATTGTTTAACTGGGCTGGGTGGAGGTGATGAACAGTGCCACGAACCTTCCCATGGATGTGGCCTAGCGATGACTGGAGAAAGTCATGTGCTTCTGGAGGAGACTTGCCGACAAGAACAGGGGCCATGGCCTGCACCACAGGGGGATACCACAATCTGAGTGCCAGAGAGCACTTTTGTGGTTGGAAGTTTGTGGCATTCCAGACTGTAGAGTCTCCCCTCTGTTACTGGCTGCTGCTCTCCATCTCTGTCCTCAAACTGTGCCAAGACTGTAAGATTTTCCTGATGACGGGGCATATTCTGCATCTGGATTCCATGGTCATAACAACCAGAAGTTTCCTGCCCTTTTTGGTTGAGGTGATTATGATATAGAGCTGGGTAGCAATAACAACAATTTTGAGGTAAGCTCTACTATTTAAAATACACCGTTCTCTCATCTGAGATTTCTAGGTGCCTGGGAGGGAGAGAAAGGGAAAACTATATTCACAGTGTGCTAACTCTATATGCCAAATACTTTACTTACATAATTCTGATTTACCTTGACAATGACCCTATGAAATTGCAGGTATTAATATCCTGTTCTACACATGAGACAGTGGGCCTGTAGATGTTGGTAGGGTCTAGTAGGAGGCACAGTGGGATTCGAGTGGCATTTTCTGGTGCCAAGGCTTGTGCTCTTTCTGTTTTGCCATGTTGCTTCATGTTCTAGAAATGTTGTGGTTTTTTTGGTTAGGCAAAACCTATTGTCACCTCATTTTATCAACTGGGTGAATTCTTGAAGTTTCATATATGTTATGTACTTAAAAGGAGGAGAATCTGTAGTTGTTTAGTTCAGTGTTGTCTGTGCTTGGCGGTTTGCACAAGCCTTGCCATCTCTGCAGGACCTCGGGGCCTGGGAGAGGGAGCAGGTGTTATTATCCTACTTTACAGACAAGGGATCTGAGTAATGGGAGGGAGTGTCCCATAACTGTCTGGTTCATCTCTGTGGTCATAACATCCAGTCTATGGATTGGTATTTAGTAGGCCGTCCAGTTTTTGTTAAATAAACATCAGGAGTTACATACCTGGTAAGTTCCATATTCAGCCTGGAACCCAGGTCTCCGGATCTGAGCTCAGTGCTCTGTCCACTGCTAAACCATCCTGCTTTTCCCCAGAGCCCTAAGCAGAGAGATACAAGAGTGAACTCTCATTGGCCTGCGTGGCATTTGGGAACCCTCTGATAAGGCTATCTGGTGGATTTCCACAAATCTAAATAAGCACATCTGGCCCCTTAGAATAAGATCTCTTTCTTGTTTTTGTTCCTTTTCCTTTAAATACTTCAATATAGGATTTTAAATCATTTCCTATCATGAATTTGGTAAAGTAGCAGGATACAAAATTAATGCACAGAAATCTCTTGCATTCTTATACACTAATGATGAAATATCTGAAAGAGAAATTAAGGAAACACTCCCACTTAACATTGCAACAAAAAGAATAAAATACCTAGGAATAAACCTACCTAAGGAGACAAAAGACCTGTACGCAGAAAACTATAAGACACTGATGAAAGAAGTTAAAGATGACACAAACAGATGGAGAGATATACCATGTTCTTGGATTGGAAGAATCAACATTGTGAAAATGGCTATACTACCCAAAGCAATCTACAGATTCAATGCAATCCCTATCAAACTACCACTGGCATGTTTCACAGAACTAGAACAAAAAATTTCACAATTTGTATGGAAACACAAAAGATCCCGAATAGCCAAAGCAATCTTGAGAAAGAAAAACGGAGCTGGAGGAAACAGATGCCCGGACTTCAGACTATACTACAAAGCTACAGTAATCAAGACAGTATGGTACTGGCACAAAAACAGACATATAGGTCAATGGTACAGGATAGAAAGCCCAGAGGTAAACCCATGCACATATGGTCACCTTATTTTTGATAAAGGAAGCAAGAATATACAATGGAGAAAAGACAGCTCTTCAATAAATGGTGCTGGCAAAACTGGACAGCTACATGTAAAAGAATGAAATTAGAACACTCCCTAACACCATACACAAAAATAAACTCAAAATGGATTAAAGACCTAAATGTAAGGCTGTAAAACTCTTAGAGGAAAACATAGGCAGAACACTCTATGATGTAAATCACAGGAAGATCCTTTTTTGACCCACCTCCTAGAGAAATGGAAATAAAAACAAAAATAAACAAATGGGACCTAACGAAACTTAAAAGTTTTTGCACAGCAGAGGAAACCATAAACAAGATGAAAAGACAGCCTTCAGAATGGGTGAAAATATTTGCAAGTGAAGCAACTGACAAAGGATTAATCTCCAAAATTTACAAGCAGCTCATGCAGCTCAATATCAAAAAAACAAACAACCCAATCCAAAATGGGCAGAAGACCTAAATAGACATTTCTCCAAAGAAGATATATAGATCTCCAACAAACACATGAAAGGATGCTCAACATCGCTAATCATTAGAGAAATGCAAATCAAAACCACAGTGAGGTATCACCTCACACTGGTCAGAATGGCCATCATCAAAAAATCTACAAACAGTAAATGCTGGAGAGGGTGTGGAGAAAAGGGAACCCTCTTGCACTGTTGGTGGGAATGTAAATTGATACAGCCACTATAGAGAACAGTATGGAGGTTCCTTAAAAAACTAAAAATAGAACTACCATATGACCCAGCAATCCCACTACTGGGCATATACCCAGATAAAACCATAATTCAAAAAGAGTCATGTACCACAATGTTCATTACACCTCTATTTACAATAGCCAGGACATGGAATCAACCTAAAGTGTCCATCAACAGATGAATGGATAAAGAAGATGTGGCACATATATAGAATGGAATATTACTCAGCCATAAAAAGAAATGAAATTGAGTTATATGTAGTGAGGTGTATAGACCTAGAGTCTGTCCTACAGAGTGAAGTAAGTCAGAAAGAGAAAAACAAATACTGTGTGCTCACACATGTATATGGAATCTAAAAAAAAAATAAAATATTGTTCTGAAGAACGTAGGGGCAGGACAGGAATAAAGACGCAGACGTAGAGAATGGATTTGAGGACACGGGAGGGCAAAGGGTAAGCCGGGACGAAGTGAGAGAGTGGCTTGGACATATATAACACTTCCAAATGTAAAATAGATAGCTAGCGGGAAGCAGCTGCATAGCACAGGGAGATCAGCTCGGTGCTTTGTGACCATCTAGAGGCATGGGGTAGGGAGGGTGGGAGGGAGACGCAAGAGGGAGGAGATATGGTGATATATGTATATGTATGGCTGATTCACTTTGTAATAAAGCAGAAACTAACACACCACTGTAGAGCAATTATACTCCAATAAAGATATTTAAAAAAAATCATTTCCTATCTACCTGACATTTCTCAATACAATGATTGGAAAAGGATCGATTATCCAATAATAGACTCATGGAGGATGCACACCAGGAAGATCCCCGAGATCATCTAATGCAGTGTTTTTAAAACTAAAAAGAAAAAAAATTAGTGAACACTTGTCTTTAAGGAGATCGCTCCTGTATAGATAAGATCAAAGTTGGGCTGCAGGTTAGCCGTGTGCTGAGGTGAAAGATAAATGGATCCACACAACTGTGACCTTCCCTGGAGTCCTAGGGTTTTTGAGGGTATGGTTTATAAATCACTGATCTATTCTAAACCCCCTTATAGATGAAGAAACCGAGGCACCAAGGTCCTTAGTGACTCACAGAAGTGGCTGGATCAAGAAGATGGTGATGAAACTTGTTGCCATCTGTCCGAATTTCCAGTATTGTTTTAAGCACCATTCTGCTTTGACTATAAAGAAAAATTACCTATTCTTCTGCCTGTTTCTGTGCAGCTCCTTGAGCTAAGAATGGTTTTACATTTTAAAAGCGTTGTTTAAAAAAAATAAGCAATGGCAAAAAAAAAAAAAACAAAGAATATGGGACAGAGACCGTATGTGCACCACAAAGCCTAAAATATTTACTGTCTGGCCGTTCACAGAAAAAGATTGCTGACCCTGCTTTACAGGATTCACTACTATTGACGTTAGTGTGGAAATACCAAAAGAATTTGGCTTTCTTCTAAGTAGCTTCAAACCATGTAGATTGAAAACAAGGCCTGAGTCATTGAGAATATTTATATCAAAAAGCTTTTCAAATGAAAGCTTTAAATGGCCCTATAGCTTTTCATCCTCCTTTTCAAATACCAGTTATTGGTGGAGGATAAGCTAGGTGACTAAGTTCTTATAACATGTGGGAGAATATTGCAGCCAGAGGGCTGCAGAGAGTTCTAAGCTCTATAAGATGAAAAAGAAGTGGCGTGGTTATTCAAATAGAGAATTGGGGCATCTTACAGACTCCCAAAAGTTTAACAACGAGAGGAGCTGACATACGAATAATGTCAGAGGTCACTCCCGGAAACGGCCATACATCTGCGCGTCAGAGGGATTTATTGCTGTTGTTGAGCACTTACCTTGGGGTTGAACCTCCATCTGAAGCAACAGTAGACATACTCCCTGAGCTCAGCCTTATCACTTGATGCATTTCCAGAAGGACTGAGCTTTGTTGGGAAGTGGAATGGATGTTTTCTTCTCTGGAGCATTGCTCCTGGTGACAGACAACTAGAAAACAGTGCCAGGTTTCTTTCAGGTGAAAGACTTAGCAAAGTTTTCTTAGTGAAACCCCGAGTGGGCATGCCTGAGGAAAGTCCGGGAAGAAAGGAAATCACCCCTGGAGTTCTTCAAACAGAATTAAGTGGACGAAACCGGTGGACTCCGGGTTGTTAAGGGGCTTTTAATCCAGCTCCAGGGTATTCTGGCCCTTGGAATTGCCCTGGTTTGTTGGTTGCTCGTAGATTTTGTTGTATCCACTGTCTTTTGCCTTTCTATCATTGACTTCGTATGTGTATGCCAGAAGGTGGGCAGGGAAAAGAAAGGGAGAGAACAAATAAGAGAACATTTGACCACTAGATAGCAGCCCTGGCACAAAGCCTGGTTCCAGTAAAGGTTAAAATTGTTGGCCTAAATCAGTGTTTAAAGTTGACTTTTGAGTTAGGGTTGTCCTTGTAAGTGGTGTTCTTTGGTGTCATGGATTCTCATGCATAACCCAAAGAAATATTCTCCCACAATTCCATAGCACCATCTCCTTTTGTGAGTATGTGGGAGCTAGGAGCTGCTTCCTCTGCAGCTTTTGTTTTATGTGTATTTAATCGCTAAATAAAAAGCAATTTCCTCTCCCTTGCTAAATCTCTTATCCCCTAAGGCTCTTTTCCTTCTGGATATACATGTATTTTTAGTCAATAAAGGGCTTACTGTGTGAACTTTTCTGTGGCAGTCAGAACAATTATGACTGTGATATGTTTCATTCCAAGGTGCCTGCTGTCAACACTTGGTAAATGTGCCCACAAAGAAATGTATCATTTTATGTATAAGCTAAGATTTTACTAAGTAGCCATTTATCTCTCTATAGAGGGCTGTTCTTAGACTACAGAGTGCATTATTATGTTATTACGGCTTTTTGTTGTTATTAAGTTCTCTTTTGATCTATTAAGAATTTCCTAGTGATTTCAGTAGTTTGGTAACTTATCGTTCATCTTAGAACAGGTATTGGTAATGTTGAGATGAAAACATTTATGCAAGAGGAAATAAAAGTCAAGGAAGCAGATGGTCAACCTATTTATCAGCCTTAGCAGACAATTTTTCTGGTAACACCATGGTAGCCATGGTAAATTTACTACTGATTGCTTGAGGGGACAAATTCGATACATGGAGGTGCCTGAAAGGGTTAACCATCAAGGAATCAATCTGTGGATTAACCAGTCCTGTTTGGGTCTCTCGATTGGCTTTCTGGCCAGTGGGTTCATACTATATTTTCAAGTATTCCCTCTTTTTTTAATTTGCTACAACATATGTGGTGATGAGTACATATATACACACATAGATAGATAGATGATAGATAGATAGATAATAGATAGATAGATAGATGATAGATAGATAATAGATAGATAGATAGATGATAGATAGATAGATAATAGATAGATAGATAGATGATAGATAGATAATAGATAGATAGATGATAGATGATAGATAGATAGATGATAGATAGATAGATGATAGATAGATAGATAATAGATAGATAGATAGATGATAGATAGATAGATGATAGATAGATAGATTTGTTTGTTTGGAGATTTCTAAGTTGCTCTAATAATAAAAGACTTCTCTTGCTTAATGTCTTTTTCAAAATCTTACATTTGACAGAAATTTGGCTAAAGTTTAGAGAGAAGCAAAAATAACCTTTTAGTCTGTAATCTCTTCAGCCTCAGGCGACTTCACACTGAGTGGCAGGGTGGTCAGTTTTGTGCAATAAACCCAGCTTATACAAAAACTACAGTACCAGCTGAGGCTATGGTTTAGAATCCAGAGGTGAACAACCCCAGAAAAAAGTCTCAGGCCTTCATTCAAACGTAAGTGTATTTGTTTTCTAGAGCTTCCATTACAAAGTACCACCAATTGGATGGCTTAAATGACAGAAAAAAATTTCTTTTAATAATTATTCTTAATCGATAAGCTCCTATGACAATTATATGCAACAATTTAATACAAACAAAGCAAATAGATATTGTATTCCCATGATTCAAAAGAAGGTCAAACGAAAGTAATGTATTGTCTCACCTTTCTGGAGGCCAAAAGTCCAAGATCAGGGTGTCAGCAGGGCCATGCTCCTTCTGAAGGTGCTAGGGAAGTATCTGTTGTGGGTCTCTCTCCCAGCTTCTGGTAGTTTCTTGACTTGTGGCAGCACAACTACAGTCTTCACATGGCTTGTCTGTCTGTGTGTGCAAATTTCCCCTTTTGGTAAGGACACCAGTCATACTGGATTAGGGCCCACCCTAATGACCTCATCTCAACTTGATCACCTACAAAGATCCTATTTCTAAAATCGATGACATTCACAGGTACTGGGGGTTGGACTTCAGCATCTTTTGGGGGGATACAATTCAACCTATGACACTTGGTTTTCATCTTTAGTGTGCACAGTTTTAATAAGCCTGGTGATTGTTTTTTCAGTTATGGCAGACAAAAAAGCTTCAAATTTAGAAGGAAGGGACTCTGTGTAGGGCATAATAGAAAAAAAAAAAAGAAGTCAAAAGACTATTAAAGTAGGAATAGTAACTTAAAATACCATTGCTTGGGGCTATATAATATGGAGGCAAGCTGCTGAAAAGTCCCAGGAGTTTCTGAGACACATCTCAGAACATAATAATCATGTTACAAACATAGTAATTATGTTTCACACATCCTGTTTGAGTATGTATGCATTTTTAAATCCCATCAAAACAAAATAAAAATATGCTGACTACATCAAGGTACTTCGGTACTTTTTGATTACCTGAAATATTACTTCTTTGTCAGGTTACTCATATTCCGAAGGTATGAGTTTGAACCTCGCTTTGTCACTAAGTGTGTATATTAAGTAAGGCTTTTGGAAACTTGGTTTCCTGGTCTGTAAAGCGAAGAGAGTACAGTCTACCACGTAAAATTATTGTGAGGATCAGATTTGCTGGTGAATATTAAAACACCCAATATAGAAACAGGTACATTTCCAGTGCTTTATACCTGATTGTTTACTCGTTCAACAAATGTTTATTGGGAACCTGCAGTGTTCCAGGCTTCATTCTAGGATTCATTCATTCACTCAGCGATGATCACTTAGTGATTTAGTAGTAGAAGCACTGACCTCTGCATTGGGACATCTGAGCTCAAGTCCCGTCTTTTTTGTGAATCAATATGGGACCTTGGACATATCACCAGCTCTCTCTAGGCCTCTGCCTAGAGGCTAGACCTATGAACTCGATCTCCAAGGCTTTTCCATCTCTAAAATAATACCTATAACAAAATTCAGTTTCAACAAATAGAGTTGTAGTTCTTGATATCCTACGGGTCCATTGTATCATCCTGGGAAGTTACCTTCTGGGCTTCTGCTTTGCTCTCTGACGTGGGGCGTACCAGGATGAGTGCTGTTCTCTGATAGTAATAATAGTAACACTGACAGCCACCCCTTACTGAGCTCTTGACAGTGTGCTACATACTTTTCATACATTCTTGCTTCTCCAAATAGGGTACATGTTTCTCCAAAGCAGGTGGGTATCCAGAGGGAAATGGTGCACCTTCCAGGAGAATAAATGTTTCTGGATGGTTTGTGAGAAATACCCCCATATTATTAAGTAAGGACAAGCACAGCTATAGTATAGAGTGCAGAATTCACTTGAAATGTTAAGCTAAAACTCAAAGAAATGTGGGGCTTCCTGGGGGGGCATCAGCTTCAGTCCCACGTTTCCCTAGGCTACTGTTGTCTTTTCTTGGCCACCAGGGAGGCTCTGGTGGAAAAGTTTGCAAAACAGGCTCTTTTCCCTATTCTGTGTTTGACTCACATGAGAAAAATAGAATTGTCATTTGTAATTTGGAAAACAGTTCTCATTTCCAGTACAGACAAGGGCTACCTTTCTGATTATTAAGCCCATTCTTCCTTCTTTTTTAAAATATTTATTTATTTATTTTTGGCTGCGTTGGGTCTTCGTTGCTGCTCACGGGCCTTCTCTAGTTGTGGCGAGTGGGGGCTAGGCTTCGTTGTGGTGCGTGGGCTTCTCATTGTGGTGGCTTCTCTTGTTGCGGAGCACGGGCTCTAGGTGCGCAGGCTTCAGTAGTTGTGGCTCACGGGCTCTAGAGCACAGGCTCAGTAGTTGTGGTACACGGGCTTAGTTGTTCCACGGCATGTGGGATCTTCCCAGACCAGGGTTCGAACCTGTGTCCCCTGCATTGGCAGGTGGATTCTTAACCACTGCGCCACCAGGGAAGTCCCAAGCCCATTCTTCTTTCTCATTCATACATGTGGCAAATATTCGAACATGTGCTCCAGTGAGTACCATTCTAAGTGCTGAGGGTACAGCAGCAAGCAAAACAAAGCCTTCTCCCTTATGGAGCTTCTATTCTAATAAACAGTTATGTTTGAGGGGAGACCTGAGGAAGTAAGGGAATCATCCATGTGGCTCTTTTGGGGGGGAAAAGGCTTTCAGGCAAAGAGAATAGCAAGTGCAAAGGCCCTGAGGCAGGAGCCTACTTTATTAACAAGGCAGAGTGGTAGCAGATGAAGCCAGAGGGATACAGATTATGTAGGGCCTTGAGGTCAAGGTAAGGGTTTTGGATTTTATTCTGAGAAATGTGAGAGGCCATTATGGAGGCTTTGTGGATGGAGTAGTGGAATTGGAGATATTTTTAAAAGCTTAACTCTGGCTGCTGGCTAAGAATAGTGGGGCAAGAATTGGAAGTAAGGCAACCAGTCAGAAGGCTACTGCCAATCTCCAAAATATACAAGCAGCTCATGCAGCTCAATATCAAAAAAACAAACAACCCAATCCAAAAATGGGAGGAAGACCTAAATAGACATTTCTCCAAAGAAGATATACAGATTGCCATCAAACACATGAAAGGATGCTCAACATCATTAATCATTAGAGAAATGCAAATCAAAACTACAATGAGGTATCACCTCACACCGGTCAGAATGGCCATCATCAAAAAATCTACAAACAATAAATGCTGAAGAGGTGTGGAGTAAAGGGAACCCTCTTGCACTGTTGGTAGGAATGTAAATTGATACAGCCACTATGGAGAACAGTATGGAGGTTCCTTAGAAAACTACAAATAGAACTACCATATGACCCAGCAATCCCACTACTGGGCATATACCCTGAGAAAACCATAATTCAAAAAGTGTCATGTATCACAATGTTCATTGCAGCTCTATTTACAATAGCCAGGACATGGAAGCAACCTACATGTCCATCGACAGACGAATGGATAAAGAAGATGTGGCACGTATATACAATGGAAGATTACTCAGCCATAAAAAGAAACGAAATTGAGTTATTTGTAGTGAGGTAGATGGACCTAGAGTCTGTCATACAGAGTGAAGTAAGTCAGAAAGAGAAAAACAAATACTGAATGCTAAAGCATGTCTATGGAATCTAGAAAAATGGTACTGATGAACCTAGTGGTAGGGCAGGAATAAAGATGCAGATGTAGAGAATGGACTTGAGGACACGGGGGAAGGGGAGGCTAGGATGTAGTGAGAGAGTGGCATGGACATACATACACTACCAAATGTAAAATGGATGGCTGGTGGGAAGCAGCCGCATAGCACGGGGAGATCAGCTCGGTGCTCTGTGACCACCTAGAGGGGTGGGATAGGGAGGGTGGGACAGAGACGCAAGAGGGAGGGGATATGGGGATATATGTATATGTATAGCTGATTCACTTTGTTATACAGCAAAAACTAACACCACATTGTAAAGCAATTATACTCCAATAAAGACGTATAAAGGAAAAAAAAAAGGCTACTTCCATAGTCCAGGCAAAGGGTGCAGTGCTGTATACGAGGGTGGGAGTTGTAGTAATGGTGAAAAGTGGCAAAATTTGGGATGTATGTTGAAAGTAGAACCAAGAGAATCCACAAATGAATTAGATGGGGGGTGGTGGTGAGAGAAAGAGGATAGAGGAGACTGGCTGTGGCGTTTTGGTCTAAGCAGTTGCAGGGATGGAGTAGTTGCCATTCACGTTGAGATGAGCAGTTTGATGGAGGAGATTGGGTAGTTCCTCGGTCACTGGAAGACCTGGCCACTTTATATGAGAATATTGAAACTGGCTTAGATACTGTTTGGAACTCACTCTGAAGATAAGGAGCGATGTGTTAATTTGTGATACCTTTGTTTTCCTCGTGGACACTTCCAACAATAATTTGCAAACACGGCTGTGTGCAAAATGCTCATTTTGACCCAGGAGGCCGCTCTGCTATCTCAGTCTGCGGACGCTTATCCTCTCCAGACTTCCTCTCATTTCCCCATGCCCTCACGTCACCTTTTCCTCAGCTGGACTGGTGACAGGGATCTGGTTGTCTTCTCCACCCTGGCAGTTTAAAATAACTAGCAATTCTTACATTTTATTCTTGGCCACGCTGACAGCGGATGGGTGCCCCCGGGCATCGGTGTCCTGTAACTGCAGTCTCCGCTGCTTGGTCCTGCAGAGCCGATTACCTGTCCATGCCTGTCACTCAGACTGTGGCCTTGGAGCCCCAAACCCCTGAAAGGTCTCTTCGTTGAGGGCAGAACCGGTGTGGGGGGATGTGCTGAGGCTTTCAGGCTACAAAGGGACAACTGAAAAATTGGCAAGTAAATCGGCCTAAAGGAGGATATGGTTTATGCTCAGAATCACAAAATGGGTTCCAAACCGCCTGACGTGCAGCATACTAAACCTTTATGAAACATTAGAGAGGTCACTGCTTTTGTCCTCCTGGTGCCTCTTTCCTCTCGTTTCTTCTGTGACCCACATTGAGCCATTGTTAAGCCTGCCCTCTAGCTTCAGCGATAGGTCCAGGGAGTGGCACATGACCTGCAGCAGTCAATCAGAGGAGGAAAGACCTTTCTCCCATGGTACGTCATTGAGAGTGAGAACCCAGAACCTACACGGCCAGGGTTTTAGCCTCCTGGGAAAGTGGCCCGAGAGGAGGATGTTAATCTCCGAGAAGAGACTAGAGGCAAATGAGAGGGAGCCCTGATGGTGCTTTCCACACCCTCTCTGGTGCTAGCAACATTGTGTCCCTCTCAGTGATGTAGGGACCAAGAATATTACCTATGGCTTCCTGCAGTCCCGGTTGTCATTTACAACCAGAGAAGCCCTACTACTTACCCCTACTATGGGCAGGGCTTTGAGGGGAAATACAAAAGTGACTTGATCACAGTCCTGCCCCAGGAATGTACAACCTAACAGTTTGATTTCAAAAGTAGTGGGGACTTCCCTGGTGGTGCAGTGGTTAAGAATCCGCCTGCCAATGCAGGGGACTCGGGTTCGATCCCTGGTCCGGGAAGATCCCACATGCCGCCGAGCAACCAAGCTGGTGTGCCACAACTACTGAGCCTGCGCTCTAGAGCCCGTGCTCCGCAGCGAGAGAAGCCACCGCAATGAGAAGCCAGTGCACCGCAAAGAGTAGCCCCCGCTTGCCACAGCTAGAGAAAACCCACATCTGGCAACGAAGACCCAATGCAGCCAAAAATAAATAAACAAGTAAGTAAGTAAGTAAATAAATATATAAAACAAAAAACCCCCCAAAGTAGTGAGTAGGGTAAGGTAGTTGGTCAACTCTGCCCTTATCAAATCAATAGACGGTGAGTTTTTAAAATGTGAAGAATCTGGAAACATTTTCCTTAGGTGAGTTTATCTAACATTGGTCACCAGAATATTAGCTTACTCCACAACTGGGCTGTTTCCTGTTTGATAGCTGGCAGAGGAGTGGGCCCTCTTATGAGTGAATTTCCAGCATCGTCTGTTGAAATCCTTTTCATCCTCTGAGGTCCATTTCCAAAGCCACCTGCGCAATTGGAATGATTTGCTCTCTTGCGCACACACGGCTCTTGCTTGATGGTACTAGTCATTGTGTTTCATAGGATTGCATTCCTGGCTTCCCTGTTGATTACAAACTGTTGGCCTAGAAATTCGAGGCGCTCTGTTGTAGAGAACAGTTCCCTGAACATGGTAAATGCTCAGTAAATGTTGAATTAAGCCAATTACCAGCATTGGTTTTATTAATAACTTTTGTACACGGCTCCATAAACTTTGCAAACTGCTTTTGTATACAGTTACAAGGAAACGTCTGTTGTATGATTTAAGGTTTGTATTCCAGGTATAACTGATAATACTGATAGTGATGTGTGGCCTTTAGCTATGGACGTGCATTAGGTGGAAAGTGAAAACATGGAAGATTTGTAGATGAAAATGAACCAGAAGGTTAGGGACCAGGTGAACACACCTGTGGTCACAAGAAGAGGGTGTTGGCTGCCAGAGGACTGACCATGAGTCAGCTCCATCCAGGCGAGTCCTGAGAGCTTAATCCTCGTCCTCTTCAATACCTGCTGGTGAGATTCATGTGGACTGACTGGTGGGAATGGTTTGTGGGTAGATTTAGAAGTGAGGCTTTTCGGCTTCCATCTCCACTTGCTTTCACCTCAGCCAAAAGGCGTGAAAATTAATAGGCGACTCCTTATATATTTTTTTCTCTCTCCTACCGATCTTTCTGAATGAGGACCTTCTGAGCTGACTATCAGTCCAATTAAATGCATCTGATTAAAACTGTCAAACTGAAAGGGAAGTGAGTTGAAAAAAATGCAGCGAGAGTTGTGGCTCTCAAGTTACCCAGTTTCTCAGCTTGAGGACTGAATTGTAAATAAATGTGTTAGGTAGTGAAATTTGGTTTTGTTTTCCCCAAAGGAGAAGTATTTGCCACATGGAAACAAAATGTATTCAGCATAATCTCATTCTGTAATTGCACCGTTTCTATTCTTAATTCTTCGAGTTTCTGATTTAAAGGGAAAAACACCAAAACAGACTGTTGTGTAAAATTGACAGGAATGAGTGTGAACCTGGCTGTCAGAGACATAGCAATGGAAATAGCTTCCTGTTCTGGAGGTTAAAAATAATGGATCTAGGAGGGAGTTATTTACACGGGCAGTTCGGAGGCTTCCCCAGGAGCCTCAGTCAGGAGAGCTGTGAGATCCACGGTGGAGGCTGGATGTGCGGGGAGCGTCTGCAGGAGAGTGGCCTGTGCGCTGCCCTGTGATTACGTGCCACTGTTCCCTGCTGGTGACAGACCAGGAAACAGAACAGCCTCGCAGCCCAGGGTGGGGCTGGGGGATGGGGTGTGTGCGTGGGGGGAGCCTCAGGTTGGGAAAGAGCGTCAAAAGTCAAGCCTCGCTTGTTCTGAAGTTCGTGATGTCAGGCAGATTAATCCCCTAGATTGCAGGAATGCTATTGGAGCATCCCAGTGAGAGAACCTTTTCTCATCATTCGGTGTGAAAGGCTTGGGGCGGGGGGTGGGGGTGGGGGGCTGGGGGGTGGCGGTGCAGACCCCGCAGAAGCGGAGCTCCCCGCAACTGGACCAGGGAGAATGAAACTGAATGTGAAAATAGAACAACAGCCCAGAAGAAGGGAAACAAAATTAATATTTGTGGGAGAAAAATCCTTGTTGCCGCCGTTTTATGAACTGAAAGCCTATTTATCGAAGCCTGTCAGGATTTTTCTCTAAACCTCTGCAGGTCCCAACTTCTCTTGCATTCATTTCTCTGCGTGCATCTCCCACCTTTTGCTTGAACTCAGGTGACGACAGAATAATTTCGGAGATGTTTCTCCTCGGGTCTCTGGTCTGGCTCCTTCTAGGTCATGCCTCACAATTGTTTGCTGGTTTATTACTTGAATAACCTCGATTTCAGGAGCAGCATTTTTGGAAACGTGATTAATAGAATATTACGAGTTTAAAAATATTCTTTAGGTAGCCGAGTTTCCTTGCAGTGCACAAGAGGGTGTATGTATCTCAGTGAGCGTGTCTGCAAAGCAGGGAGAAATGGATGGTTAAGAAATATCCCGGGGTTTTAAAGGACATAAATTGGTCTGTTTAAGAAATGCTTTGTTTGATTGTTTGCTTTTTCTGGGCTGTGTTTTGGTGAGGTTGAGGAAGTTGCTTTAAAAGTGGATATCAACTGTTTGTATCACCCTTTTTTTTTTTTTACTTTATGTTGGAGTATAGCTGATTAACAACGCTGTGATAGTTTCAGGTGCACAGCAAAGCGACTCAGCCATACATATACATGCATCCATTCTCCCCCAAACTCCCCTCCCATCCAGGCTGCCACATAACATTGAGCAGAGTTCCCTGTGCTATACAGTAAGTCCTTGTTTCTTTAACACTCTTAAACGTTTGGATCTCCTTATCACTGCTTGATGGGATTAGAGCCTGAATTCTTTAGTTTTTGACCCACTCACGGCTTCAGCACATTTGGAGGGGGAATAGTCTTACTCAGTTAGGGTCTGGAGGGGGCAGGAAATTAAATTTTGCCTTTGGGGCTTTTCCAATAGATGTGTTGAATTCTTCAGGCGTTTGAAATCAATTTTTGACGACAGCAACAGAGAAGAGGCAGAGAGGGAATGGAGAGATCAGAGTATAGGAATAATAGATATTTACCTCTTAATGGTTTATCTTAAAATAAAGAGTAAATACAGTCCTTATCACTGAGAATTCTCTTGCTGATTTCTGTTTCCAGAGGGTGGAAGGATAGCTGGCTGGGGGTGGGAGGACAGCTGCTCAGAGCTTTCTAGAAGTTGCTATTCAGAGGGCATCTGGCAGGGGCTTTGAAAAGGAGCCTTGGGCCGGGTGTTGAGAGATTTGGGTTTTGGGTTCCAGTGTTAGCAGTGGGTTAGCTGTGTGCCTTTGATGCAACCAGGTAACCTTTACAGTATTTAATAGTCTCAGTAAAATGACAAGACTGGACACGGATGTGGTTGTAATTCTTTGTGTTTCTCAAAACCCCGATTTTATGTACCTTGTTAATTGCCTCATACTACAAAGTTCTAGACCAATCTTGACTATGTCCAGCTACTCTAGTTTGACAAAAACGTAATCTACAAGTATTTCCTTTTCAAACATACATTTTCCTATGTTAGTTCATTTAGCGAGTGTTAATAAAGATCAAAGGAGAGATCCTTGAACAAGATCTTCAACGATTCTTACTGGAGTGATTTTTAAATCTTTTAGTTCTCTTACTATTTATAAGATCGCTCCCATGTGATTTTTCTGCAGGATGAGGTATATAATCGGAAATCAAGACAGGGGCTTTGCCAAAGGAACGTAAAATTAGCCCTATTGTTGAAATGGATGTTGACTGTTTGTTGTTTGGTAAAAGCATCCCTTCGAGAAGCCGTTGGGGGAGATGTGTCGTTCTGTGTCCCGCCGCTTTCAGGAAAGATGAAAAATGTTGAAATCAAATGGGAAGAAGGAAATGTGGCAAATCACAAGGAGCCGGACTGTTCTTAACAGAGAAAACTCAATTTTGTCTGCTTTTTTCCAGCAAATTCCATTTGATATTTTATATCTTCTTGATAACTTAATAAGGAATCTCAGGAAGGAGTTGCAGAACTTTAACGTAGTGAAAGAGAATTTGTCATTTGTGACATTTCTCCTCTAAAGAGCAGGGGAAGATCAGTGTATTAGCTTGTAGCTCGTGCATTACTACTTGCGGCTATTTCTATTGGGAAAGGAAACAGCATGTTATACAGCAAAGCTTGGCACAGTGGGGCATTTTGGCTCGATCCCTAAACCTTCACGGAACTCTGCTAGGGACCAGGCATTGTGCTAGGCATATGTGGGATCTGTACATAATAAGAAAACCCCCGCCTTCAAGGAACACCACCACTTAATTTTTTAGAAGATAGGTCCGTAGCAGACAGTTCATTTAGAGTAATATAACACCAATATTTTAAAAATGGGAGTGTTGGGTCTGCATTCAAACTATGCACAGAATCCGGCTACTTCTCCCCACCTGCGATCACCTTGAGCTGGCCTCTCTGTTCCCACCTTGTACCTGCGCTCTCTCTTCCACATGCGTCCAGAACAAACCTTTGAAAACCTGAGTCACAGCATGTCACTGCCCTGCCCCTCCCCCTCCAGTGGTTCCCAGTTGCAGCAGATGCAAAAGACCTTTCAGTTGTTTACAATGTCCTACTGATAGGTATGGCCTCCCTCCTTTATAACTTACACACACTCTCTCTCTCTCTCATTATCTTTCTGTCCTACTGCTCTGACACTCACTCACTCACTCCACTCTCCCCACACTGGCTTCCTTGCTGGTCCATGCACATACCAGGCAAGTTCCCACATCAGGGCGTTTACAGTGACCCCCTCTGCCTGGGCCCCTCTCCCAGAGATGGCTGCCTGACCAGCTGCTGGCGTCTTTCAAGTCTTTGCTCAAATGTCACCACCGCCTCAGTGAAGCCTCACCCCAACTACCTGATTTAACATGACAACTCACCTCCTACCCCTTACCTCCAACCCTCCTTGTTCTGCTCTGTATCTTTTCCCATAACACTTATCACCCTCTGGCTTACTGTAGGATTTACTCATTTATTCATTTTGTTTAACATCTGTCTTTCTCCACTGGAATGTAAGCTCCAAGAAGGCAGGATCTTTGTTTAGTTCAACGTTGTTCAGTCTAGAACAATCTAGAACAACGCCTGACATGCAGCAGGCACTCCCTCATTATTTGTTGAATGAGTGAGTGAATGAATGAGAAAGAGACTAATTCTGACTGAGAGTTCTAGGCAGAATCATGAGGAAGAATCCTTTGAGCTGGCTGTTGAAGGATGGGCAGAGTTGGACCGTCGGGTTTTCTGGGGAAAGACATTCCAGATCAAAGGCATATTTTGAGCAAAGGCAGAAAAGTGGCAGAGCCCACCTGTGCTCCTGGAACGGCAAAGAGTCCCAAGTAACCGGTGCTGGGGGCCAGTGAGAGCAGTAAGGGTGGACAGATAAACCAATGGATAGAAAAATAACGAAAGGGGACTCCGGGTGGAGTGAGGGAACAAATTACTAATCACTGCCCATGTTGAGAGGGCAGGCGAGTCGGGGGTTGGAATCTCAAACAAGCAGCATGCGTTGTCCCTTTAAGAAATCAGGGAGAGATTGTCCCTTTTAAGAAATCAGGAATGTGAATAGTGTTTGCTAATGAGATCTCATCTTTATATAGTACTTGACTGTTTTCAAAACATGGTCACATGTTTATTATGATGGAGGCTTCAGGACAACTATGTGAAGTTGGTATAATAGCTAATAGGCAGGTTTTTATTTACATGATTTGATCAACTTAAAGTTAATTGCATTTTACTGTATCAAGCCAGCTAAGTGACTGGTAGTTAGAAAGTGGAGAAGCGGCTTCCCACTGCCTTGGGTCTCATCACACTGTGTTTCTCCTTCTGCCAGTCTGCCTCTTTCATTCCCACGCAATCCTAAAGATGTCATGCTGGGATTTTTCACCAGGGTACAAGCTTCTTCCCATTTCCCCCATCATTGAAAGTAGCAGTTTCTTCTTTACCAGATCCATTTTTCTCTTTCCCCCTTTTCCATTTCACTTTACCTGGAATAATTATGAGAACGATGAACACGTGTAGAAGGTGGGTGTGTTTTTACCTTGGCCTGTTCAGCATCCTTTCAGGCTTAGGCCGAGACGGTCTGACCCAGCACCTGACGTGCTCTAAAGTTGTGTCTGTCTTTCGTGTGGTTCGTGGGTGGAAGGGCAGAGGAAGCATGTCCACGACTCCGTGTGAGTGTCTTCAGGCTTGCTTGTTGCTCGCTTTGGGAGTAAACCTGATCTTCTTAATTCCCCCAGATATTAGTAGGCAGGACGAGGCGGAGGGAGAACTCAGTGAAGGAGAACACTGGTATGGGAACTCTTCAGAGACGCCGTCGGAAGCATCCTATGGAGAAGTCCAGGAGAACTATAAGCTGTCCCTGGAGGACCGGATCCAGGAGCAGTCCACTTCCCCCGACACCTCCTTGGGAAGCGGGACCCCCAGCAGTCACACGTTGGAGCTGGTGGCACTTGACGGTGAGGTCCTGCGAGACCCACTGCAGTGTCCGGATCACCTCTCCCCCGGCGTGTCTTCTTTGTGTGATGACGATCCCGCGGGCTCCACCAAGCCCTTGAGCAGCAACTTGAGGCGGCTGCTAGAGGCCGGGTCCCTCAAACTCGATGCCACGGCCACGGCCAACGGCAGGGTGGAGTCCCCTGTCAACGTCGGCTCGAATCTCTCCTTTTCCCCACCGTCCCACCATGCCCAACAGCTCAGCGTGCTGGCCAGGAAGTTGGCAGAGAAGCAGGAACAGAATGACCAATACACTCCAAGTAACCGTTTCATATGGAATCAAGGTAAGTGGTTGCCAAACTCAACCACCACCTGCGGCTTGTCCCCGGATTCAGCCATCCTCAAACTGAAAGCTGCAGCCAATGCTGTCCTGCAGGACAAATCGCTGACCAGGACGGAGGAGACCATGCGATTTGAGTCCTTTTCCTCCCCTTTCAGCTCCCAGTCTGCCAGCTCCACCTTGGCAGCTTTATCCAAGAAAGTCAGCGAGAGAAGCTTGACTCCTGGCCAGGAACACCCGCCCCCGGCCAGCTCTTTCCTTTCCCTGGCTTCCATGACCTCCTCGGCGGCCCTTCTGAAAGAGGTCGCAGCAAGGGCTGCCGGGACCCTTCTGGCTGAGAAATCATCACTGGTGCCTGAGGACCCTCTCCCGCCACCGCCTTCAGAGAAGAAGCAAGACAAAGTGACCCCGCCGCCACCTCCGCCACAATCCTTGGAATTATTGTTACTCCCAGTTCCTAAGGGCAGAGTGTCTAAACCCTCCAACTCAGGTATGGATGCTTTCATTTCCATCATCTTGTAAGTCTTTTTTGTTTTTACCTGTCAGTTGCAACGTCTAATTCATTGACTTCTTCACTTGGGTTCCCCATCGGATCTGAGGCAGGAAGAAAAAAGCAGGAATACTTTAAGTAAGCAGCCTAGGGGGTTCTTTCATGTATGTGTGACACAAAAAACTTCACCAATAGCTTTAGTTTTGAAAGGTAATGAATAATCTTAGAGACATACGGTACTCCTCCGTTGCATAGAAATGATTTTTTTTTTTTTTTTCTTACCAAGTTCAGGCTAGGTCCACACAAGATATATTTAATAGGGGAAGATCAAAGCACCTTTGTCATGGAGTGCATGGCATCCCTGAACAGAGGGGAGAAGAAAAACTCACTGCTTTTGAAACAGTTGACAAGAGAGAGCTTACCGTCCTACTGCCTCCATGACAAATGGACTTTTGTATCATCAGTAGCTATTCTGCCCTAATTTACCACACTGTATACTTTCATGTTAGTATTTATATTAATTTTTCGTGGAACGTAAGCCTTTACTTATCGTGTTCTTCCATAATATCTTGTCACACAAGAACTCTAAAGAGTATTGTCATTCAGATGTAATCAAAGCATTTCCTGCAAATGCTTTATTTTATTCCAGTCCAATCAGATTCTGAAGGAATGTGCATGTGGAAAATGTGAATCATGGGTTTTTCTTGTGGAGACGGTCTTTCCAAAGGAGAAGTGGCCGTTTTATAGAGCCTTGACATTCACAGTTATTCATCTGAGGGAGAAACTTAGTCACTTGAGTCCTCACAGTGGAAACATCATTTCTTGTACTGCTTTGTTTCTAAATTATGCCCATGGTAAGTACAGAGCCCCAGAGATGGATATATGGAGTTTCGGATGTCTCTTGAGGATATCCTGCCAGACTGGAACAGGAAGTGGGCCATGTGTGTCCTCATCGGGAGAAACGCTGCCATTGTGTGCGTCTAGCCAACTTTTGATTATTTGCAGCCATGTTGATGACAGGAGCTTAGAATGGCAAATAATTGACTGAACAATCACAGCTAACATCAGTTTGATGCGTTTATGACAAATTTCCATTTAAATTGCTGAGTGAGCTATATGCACTCATTATAATTACTGGAAAACTTGTGTAAACAGCAGAACAGAGCTAGGCAAATGGATATGTGGAACTTTTATGACTCTTTAAGTGATCCAAACTGCTCAGTCTAGGGTTTCTGAAGTGTCAGTAAAATCCTGGAATGTTGATCAATTCTGAGTTTCCCTACTCTTCACTTCTCACTCGCCATCTGGGGAAATAAAGAGAAAAATGGCTAAAATTAGGAAAAGGGGGACAAGCAGAGGGAGTGGGGTAATTCTGCAAGGGAATAGATCACTCCTGGTTTATAGAAATTTCATTTAGGGGTAGCAGCAGAAAGAGAGGTATGGCTATCTGTGTAAAATGTCACTTTATAAGTATTCTCCATCTGGTTGTTAAATAACTGTATTAATGATGTTTCTCCTGTAAATTCACCTTGACATTAGTTACTAGGAAAAGCTTACACAAATTTAGTAATAAACTTTAGTTGGCTAAAGGCTTGGAAAGAGGGAACTGATAAAACTGTCTCCTGACGGCAGACTCTAATGGCTTTGTCATTTTCAAGTGTCTTGGGTGTAACCAGCAATAGTTATGAAGTGTGATCTTTTCACTCAAGTGACTAGATGCACGTGAAGATGGGAGAAAGGTCATGAGCTTCCAGGGTGGGCGATAGACTGTTTGCCTGTTTCGTTGTAGGATCTGCACTCTAGGGATGAGATGTGCTCCCTTTTTGGTTTAAATGCACTTAATCCATGCCCATACCTCCACAGGCTTCTCAGTGGAATTGAATATGAAGATCTATACGAAATTGATTTTTTCTTTTTTCTTTACTGAATTTATTCTGTTGCTGAAACACTTAATATTTGAATCAATGAACATGTTCCAACTGAAAGAGGAGGGAAAAGAACTTCTCAGAATGGGGCTCTGCCACCCCTTTTGCTGATGGACAGGGACCTGTGTCCCCTGTTTTCCACATGCCTCTGTTCACAGTCCTAGACTTGGCAAAGCGGCTCCATTGACTGAGTGATTGTATTAAAAAACAAAACAAAACAAAACATTCATTTTGTAAAACTCACACAAGAGAAAAGATCGCTGCAAAGAGAAACACGAGGGCTCTTGAAATGATCCCCTGTGTGTCCGTGTGGGCGCACCCTAAATTCAAGTTATGTTTCTTTAAAACTTTTATTTATTAAACCATAGTTGCTTTACAATACTGTGTTAGTTTCAGGTGTACAGCTTCAGATTCTTTTCCATTATAGGTTATTACAAGATGTTGAATATAGTTCCCTGTGCTATACAGTAAATCCCTGTCGTTTATCTATTTTATATATAGTGATATGTATCTATAAATCCTTTACTCCTAATTAATCCTTCCATTCCTTTCCCCTTTGGTAACCATAAGTTTGTTTTCTATGTCTGTGAGTCTATTTGTTTTGTAAATAAGTTAGATTCCACATATAAGCGATATCACGTGATATTTGTCTTTCTGTCTGACTTTCTTTACCCAATATGATAATCTCTAGGTCCATCCATGTTGCTGCCAATGGCATTATTTCATTCTGTTTAATGGCTGAGTAATATTCCGTTGTGTATGTGTGTGTGTGTATATATATATATACATACACCACATCTTCTTTATCCATTCATCAGTTGATGGACATTTAGGTTGGTGGACAAGTTCTGTTCCTTATTGCATGGACTGGAAATAGGAGAGGGGGTGCCTCTGTGCACTTTTCACTTAAAGTGAATGTCATCGCCTCCTAGCATCCTAACTGGATTATGGATTAAGAAGTTGATAGAATATCCGATTTTGTTATTTACTTTGTACCATGGAGAGATAATTTGGCTGGCGTCACTTGACTCACTGGTTTTTGAATCTGAGGAGTGGAAGGGAAGGTGGGTCTTCTCTGTCTGCCCCCTCCTCTCCCTTTCTCCACACGGTACTGTTGGTTTCAGGGCCACCTGGGGGCTGGATTTGGATGTGACTTGACTTTACATAAAAAGCATTATGGGAATGCAGTGAGAGCTGTCACCCATGCTTCTAAACAGTTCTCGTGATTATTTTTTTCCTTTACTTTAGAAAGAAATCTTAGTTTAATTCAAAATAGGTAGGTGGACCGACTTCTCACAGCAGGGAAAAGGTTTCTGTTGCCTACTACTTAAATAAACAAATAATAACCAAAAAAAATTTTTAAATCCACAGAAATAAGTTACACACCATTCCGATTTCAAGTGGGGCTTTACATTTTAAAGCTGTTTCTCAAAATGTTGCAGAAAGGGCATATAAAGTTGATTCTGGAGTTACAAAGGGAGATGTGCTAGAAAAGCCAGTCCTGTCTTGAGTCATTTAGACACTAGCATTTCTTTGACCTTCTTTAGGTCAAGGGAAGTCCAAACCATGAAAAAAAGAAAGTGTCTTTTAGGTCTGCCCTTATTTGTCTTTTTTGAACAGGATTCGGTTGTTGCCAGGTCATGGTGTATTTAATTCCTTAAAGAGTCCACCACTCGATAGCCTTTCCCCCTGCAAGGAGAGGTGACACTGGAGGAGGAGGTTTCTTTCATGTGACCCTGCGCCCCGGCACATGTGACACTGCTCCTCTGAAAGGGGACACGATAGAGAGAAGATCATGTCCATTTGCTCTAAAGATAAATGTCACACATTGACTCAATTCTCTTTGAAGCTACTGTTCTGTTGCAGCTCAGAACAAAATAAATGGTTTTTATTTTAAAGACAAAGTTTCTTGTAGAAGCCCGACAAGATTCCCAGGATGCCAGGCTCCTGGTTAAAAGAAATCACTAGGCGAGTTTCCGAGAGAGTGTCTCCAAAGCATCTTATTTTCCTGAGTAAAATTTAAATATGCTTAGAAGCAAGCTGGTCTCATATAGCTGAGAGCTAAGAATATTTCCTGGGTCAATAGATACGGTTTCCTGGCTGCTGTTTTTATTCCTGTTTATGAGATGTTATTAACATTATTGCAAAAGCAGAGAAAGTCCAGAAAGTCAGGTCACCTCTTCTGATACTCCCCTTAGGTCCATCGTTATTAGAGCCGTAATCTGGGGATGATGGCATAGAGGGACTTCCTTAGAAAATTCACTTTTTAATCAAGATTCAGAACTATCTGTCACCGATCTCACTTATATTTCCCCAGTGATTTAAACTTAGACTGCTTCAAGATATCAGACTTCTCTCTTAGTTTTACTGAATGCTTACCAGTTGTTAAAATATACATCGATTATCTTGATGTCAGTAACAGCAGAAAGACCCAGTGACATCCATTGCCAACATAGGTTTTGTTTCCCTGAAATAGGAGTTGAGAGACATGCCCAAGAAATTCCATGGAAAGATGTTAAATCCATGTATATTGCTAGGAAGGAGGATGATGGCTCATCCTACGGAGATACGCACTAGTAGGTTAGTGGGCCTAGAGTGGGGTCGGATGGTGCAGGGGTTAA
Source organism: Monodon monoceros (assembly GCF_005190385.1). Classification (NCBI taxonomy): domain Eukaryota; kingdom Metazoa; phylum Chordata; class Mammalia; order Artiodactyla; family Monodontidae; genus Monodon; species Monodon monoceros. The sequence continues at coordinate 25,000,955 of NW_021703777.1, read as the reverse complement.
ACACACCCAGGGCCACCTGGCGTCTTAAACTCCTTCGATGTGTATGGAAAGGTCTGTTTGCGGAAACAACCCACTTGCAAATTATCTTACCACTTAGGATATAACAAGGCAAAGTTTGATTTCAAAGCCTACAAAACAATTACATTTGTTTAAAAAATTACCTACCTTGAGTTACAGTGATTTAGTTAAAACCCTCCATGATTTTTTTTTTTTTTAACCCAATGAAGTTTTTATGTATAGACAATAGGGCAGAGCACCCACCGGACATGAAGAGATTGGCTGTCATCCCCACCCTTCCACTAATGAGCAGAGGGACCATACTAAGCATAAATCTCAGTTCAGTTTCCTCAACTGTGCACTGAACTGCTCGGAATTTATCCTCCAAGATTGTTCCCCGCTTTAAAATTCCTTGCTTTTACTTTCTTTATTTGTCTATCAACTCAAAATAAAACTTTCTCTGTTTTTGAATTAAATACGTTGCTTCTTAAAATTCCCTATCAAACCTTCTGCGAGATTGTCTCTCTGCCTTGGACAGATCCTGTCCATTGTAAATAGATGACATATATCATTGTACTTTATTAATGGGGTAGTCACACTACATACATTGTTAACATTAGTTGCTCCAAAATTCATTTTGAAAATAAGTGAGCTATGAGTATGTGAACATCTCTATAAGTATGTGATCATCATGGTTTATATACTCATTCTTTCAAGATGTGTATTGGCATACTCTGTGAAAAGCATGCGCTCTCAGGTTAACATACTTCCGCTGGGACTTACTGGCAGCTTCCTGGACCTGTTTCTTCCATTTCCAGCCCATGTTTCATTTTCTGATACTCTCTTGACCCAGCCCTTTCCACTTAAGTTCATTATGGCCCAACACACAATGACTGAATTGTACTTGGTCCCCAGCATTGTTTTGGATGCTAGAGACACTAGGTAAGGACTTCCAGCTCTGCCCTAGCCAGTTCCTGCCTCCACTCCCTTCTTCTTTTCTCCTTCCATCTTTTCCATCTTTCTGTTTCCCCTGCTGAGCTGAATTTGGCCATCAGAGTTCTGCACAGGCTGAGCTGGACCTACCTGAACAGCACAGTGGATTGCTGCTGAATTTTATTTCCTCTTGGCTCCAGGAATAATCTGCCATGTTGGGCCAAGCCCTGAGCTACATATTTCTCATGTGATGTCAATTGTTTAAATTTACATCTGCTTGGGGGCTTCCCTGGTGGCGCAGTGGTTAAGAATCCGCCTGCCAATGCAGGGGACACGGGTTCGAGCCCTGGTCCGGGAAGATCCCACATGCCGCGGAGCAAGTAAGCCCGTGTGCCACAACTACTGAGCCCTTGCGCCGCAACTACTGAAGCCCGTGAGCCCTCGAGCCTGTGCTCTGCAACAAGAGAAGCCATCGCATTGAGAAGCCCGCTCACTGCAACAAAGAGTAGCCCCCACTCGCCGCAACTAGAGAAAGCCCGCGCGCAGCAACGAAGACCCAGCACAGCCAAAAATAAATAAATAAATTTTTAAAAATTTACATCTGCTGTGGTGGTAAGCGTTCTGCTTTGGAGGGAAGAGTTCATTGTCACTACTATTCTTACCATAGCTACTACAGATAGCCTCCATTTACTGCATGACAGGCCTTTTACACACATTTAGTATTGCTTTTTATTCCAATAATATTATTGCTTATAAAGAGAAAATGTTTTCTCCAAGGGAGCAAATTAGCAGCTATCCATCCCACCAGGTCTAGTAGCATTTGGTGGAATTTAGTTTTGTTTGCAGTGGTACTAACTAGTGGTGTATCTGGGGGAAGTTGTTCATCGGACAGTTGTAAACGAGGTAAAATTATGAACACTTCAATCCTGTTGCCTCGAGAATGTGTGGTTCATTCTGAGGAAGTGGTCCTATTTCCTTAGGCTCGAAATTTGAGTGAAATTTACAGCTATCAGTTCCTTGAAAATATTTTGGCATACAAAATAGAGTCCATCCTTACTTCGCCTTTCTCTAAAGTAGTTAACAACATCGTATACGTGTGGAGGGCATCCTACTAAAATATGAATTTTTTTAATAAATAAAAATGCAAATATTACCAGGGGAAGTTACTGGCCAATTTTTAAACTCGATCTTTGTATTCTGGTTACTTTTACCATTGGCTTCTGTCTTCCTTTCCTGCAGCGATCAGTTAAAAGTGGCAAATCGTTACAGTAGTGTAGCTATTTGACCACATATCTTGCTGTTAGTTTCTCTTCAGTATGAGTATTTGAATTCTTTTTTCCCAGTCAATCCAAGGACACCCTAATTTGTGCACGATGCATATATATTTTGATATTAATTAAAGCTCAGGAAGCATAGCTCCCAAATAAAATATATTTATATGAAATATGAATATGCAGGGTTCAATGTAGTGTATGTAGTCTGTGATCCATTTGCCATGTCGAATAGGTGATTAGGGTAGGGGCTGGGAGGGCATCAGAAAAAATAGGAAGCCTATAGATCACGTTAGGCAAAGCAAGTTGTCTGGGGGAAGCCAGCAGTGTTCCTCTTGTCAGTAAATGGCCTTTGATGGCCTTCCCATGATGTGCCAGGAAATCTCAGGTCAGTGGAGGACATCTCAGTTTTTCTCTCCTCTCCCAGACAATCGTGTAAAATTAGGCCATTTAGGGTTTAGACGGTAGGAAATACTTCCTGAAGATGGGAATTAGTGGAAGCCTACTTTGATGTTCTTACAACCGCAAGTAGACATCGTCATCATTTTCCCCCCCTCTGGCTTATGACACTAATCTCACCTAGGGGCCTGATTCAGTCTTTTCTCTCAAATCTGTTGTTCAACATGCCATCTTTGTGATCAGGATATCAGAGTGGAGGGAATGACAATGCAGGATAGAAAATGAGAGGCCGAATTAGGGATAGGTCAGGAGAGGTCAGCAGAGGCAACCCACAATGAGACACAGCAGGAAAGCCCGTGTGGGTTTATAAAAAGCGTGTTTATAGGCCTCTGCAAAGTGTGTTTTTCCTAGAGTAAAAGGAAATCCTCAGTCCCCACCCCATCCCCCAATCAAAAAAAGGAAATACTTGTGATGGAACACATCACAAGGAGAATTTCCAGACTTGAAGGGTATATTTTCAGGTAGAGGATTCTCTTTCCAGGTGCTTGGTTGAGCTAACCAATATTGCTTACACCTGTAAAAACGGCATCTTGGGAGTGCCCCGACTTTATTCCAGAACTCTTCCGATTCCATCCATTTTAAGTGGCTCTTTGCATGTGGAGATTCAGTTGACTCCATGAATACATTATATGATTATTTTAAAGTTTACACTTGGGAATATTTCCTTTTAAAATTATGAAAGTGATGTGTATATTAAAAAATTCAAATGGTACAGACGAATATACAATGAAAACAAAAGTTTCCCGCCATGACCCCTTCCCTTTAATCCACAGTCCTTTAAAATGAACTGCTTAATGTTTTCCTGGGTACGCTTCTAGACAATTCTCATACAAATAAAATGTCATTTTTTAAAAATAAGATATCATTTTTTGGTTTCATTTATTCATCCCATTCTTCCTATTCCCCTCTTTTTTTTCTTTTTGTGCTCAAGTATTTAAAAGCAAATCCCAGACCTCATATTCATTTGCTTGTAAATATTTACATATATATAAGGACTTTAAAAACAAATAGCCTCGATAACTATTACAACATTTAAGAGGATCAACGATTGCTACATGATATCATGGAACACCCGGGCTATAATCAGTATTTTCTTAATTATCTCAAAAGTGTCTTTTTATAATGCTTTGTTCAAATCAGGAGCAAAATAAACTTCACACCTTGCGTTTGCTTTATATGTCTCTTAAGTGTCTTTTCATCTATAACCTCTTCCCTCCTTAAAATGCCAGTTACTTGTTGAAGAAACTGGGTCATCTGTCCTACAGAATGTCCCACATTCTGAATTTGTCTGATTCTATCCCTCTTGGTGTGTTTAACATTTCTGAAAAACAACCTGTATTTCCAGTAAATTTACTAGTTATGTAGAAGCTTGATTAAATATTTTGTAAGACTATTTCATAGATGGATTATCAGAGGGCACACAATGTCTGTCCCATTTTTAGTGATGTTGAGATTAATGGTTTTAGGTGTTGTCAGCTTGATTCATCCTTTAGAAAGTCCCCTACCAACCTTTCACCTAATGGTCTGAGAAGCAATTGATTCCCATTTTTTAGAAAATAAAAATAGAATCTCCCTAGATACATAGTTTCAATTCTTGCTTTATCCACTAAGTGTAACATCTTGGACATGTTTCTATATTAGCATCTATAGATCTAGTTCATTTAAAAAAATGGTTTCTCATGTTTTATTTCATGGGCGTATTACAACTTATTTAATCAGTTTGGAAGCGTTCCTGATTCCTCATGATTAAGAACAGACAGTCTGAGTCCTTAACTCTACTCGTTTTCCTATATCCCTAAATCGCAGAGACTAGTGTGGCCCTGAGCAGTATAAGTTGATAGACTAGCTGTGTAGCAACACAGTGTCACAATAGACACCCTCCCCTTGGGGGCTGGTGGAGGAGAGAGTGATCTCAGCTTTCCTTGGAGGAAGTAGTTGGTTTGTTGGATTTCCTGAAAAATGGAAGCATTGGCAGCTGCCCGGTTGTAGCTCTTCCCAAAGTGAGTAGTGGGGCCCAGTCTCTGTGCAGAGGGGGGCAGTGCATCTTAGTGGCCACCCGAGGGACAGAAACAAGAGGGTGACAACCCCTGACCTTAAGACCCCCTGATGGCCAAATTGGGAGCAGCATCTACTGAAGCCGAAACTAAACAAGTCAGCAGTAGGAGCCTGAAATTTGTCTCCACTGGAGCTGGGCTTGTGAGGTTTATGACGGTTGTTTGGTTTTCACTGTGGTGTTGCTCTCCGTCCCACTTGACTTGTCTTTATTTCTTACCCTTTTCCAAGTTCAGGGATTCAGATGTGAACTTGAGTCTGGCAGTTTCCTTCAGAAAACAAAGGCTCTGAAGCCAGTCTTCTCTGGGCTGAGCTGGGACAGATGCCCTCTGAAGCGTGGGATGGCCTCTGGAAGCAGGGCTTTCCCCAGGCAGGTTGATCGGATTCTAAAAACTGGAACCCAGATGGAAGTATTGAGATGAACGTGGGTTTCTACCTGAAGAAAAGCAGTAATAAAGCTTCCTCATGGATATAAAGTCTTGGAATGGCAAAAAACAAAAGAAAACGAAGCAAAAACAACCCCCCCAAAACCCCACAGAACCCCAAAACCCAAAAAACCAAAACCAAAAATACCCCAAAACCGAACAAAAAACCCCCTCAAGCCCCCCAGTTCCTTGTTAGTGTTCTTTATAGAGCAATGCATGTGAATTAGCGCTGGACGCAATGTGCCTGTTTGTTTTCCTTAATTTTCCTGTCTTTCTCCTTCTTCCAAGCTTCAGAAGAGGAAAGCGGAAAACCTTTCCAGTGCCCCATATGTGGTTTGGTTATAAAAAGGAAGAGTTACTGGAAGCGGCACATGGTGATTCACACGGGTTTAAAAAGCCATCAGTGTCCGCTCTGTCCATTCCGGTGTGCTCGCAAGGACAATCTCAAATCCCACATGAAGGTAAGCCACCTGCGGATGGGCCTCACGGAGAGGCAGGCACAGCCCGGGCCCTTGCACAAATCCATGCCCAGAGCTCCGTGTTGAAAGGTAGATTGCAATGCAAATGAAGCACATTGAAAAGGATCTTGTAAAGGATTTCATTATAAGCGTCTTCAAGTCCATCCGACAACCCAGAACTTAAAGCAGAGAGCAGCTTCAGTATCCAAACGTAGTGTAGAACCACCCTTTCCTATTGGGAAGCAACAGCCTAACTGGCCTTGCACGGTGATGCATTTTGGGGCACTAGGAGGAAAAGCTGGGGAAGAGCAAGAAGCAGGGAAAGACGGGTTCAGGAAGGATTGCTGGACCTGCCCCCCTTCCTGGAAGGAATGCCCTTTTCTGCTGTTGCTTTGCCATCCAGCTTACACACCCAGAGACATCTTACAGGGAGCGTGAGGACATTGAAAGACACCTGGGCTTTAACTTTCACCCTGTGGGAGGCTTGAGCGCCACTCCTGACAAGACTGAGTCCCCTTGAGGCTGACAGTGTTTGAGCCGTCATAATTCCCAGGATCACACTTAGCAAACATCTAAAGACATTGTTTTCAGTGTCCTATTAGGAGCAACTGGGGGGCTTGTGCCTGTAATGAGCATATAGGGAATTGACTAGACTATGTGTCACTCTTATGTGAGCTGGGGGGAAACTTGGTCATCCAGCAGTCTTTTTAGCAGACCCTATTAATGCTAAGGAATGCAAAGGGGAAACCCAAGAGATCAAAAAAGTATGGCTTCTGAATTTGACAGGCTTGCCTTTAAATCTTATTGTATAACTTACTAGCTAAGTGGTGAGCAAATGAGTCTTTAGACTTAATTTTCTCATCTGTTAAATGGGAATGATTATGTTCATCTGGAAGGGATATCATTAATATTTAAGGAGGTATTAGCAAAGTATCTGACACAGAAGTGTTCAGTGGTGGTTATTTCATTTCAATAGCTATTGTTGAACACCTTAATAATAATAACCATCATTTTCACTGATGTTTGCAATATCGTCTCACTGTTGACATTACTTATAAAGTGTTTACTTTCCTGCCGTAAGAAGTAGAGCATGTGTACATAATAGAGGTATTTGCTTTTTTCAAAATGTTGCAGTCTTATCCTTCTGAATAGATCAGTAATCACTGTTTAGAATTGTGGATCTAAAAATGTATGATCAGACAGAACCTCTACTGACTTTAGGAAATTGCTTGGAAAATTAAAAAAATAAATTAAAGCCATGATATAATTTGTTTTCTACCATTTGCCTTTGTCTCCAGGGAGTAGCAGGCCCTTCATTTTCAGAATCCATTTAACCAGGGGTTCTGGTTGGTTGAATTTTACTGAGCTGACTCAGTGTTTTACTTGCATCCCTCTCATCCTCTGTCAACTCTTCCCAGCGTAAAATCTTGTATTTTACACCTGCAAAGTGGATTTCATTAGCAGGATGAGCCTTCCAAAGAAATGCCTTTAAAACTAAAATTTGTTTTTGTTACCGTGTCCTACTCTGTGTTTAGAAATCAGTTCTGGCAAATTTAAAGCTTCAGTGAGCAGAAAACTTGCATCTGGCCTGACACCTTGTAAGCCTGTTTTCAGCTCAGGGTCACTTAAAACAACCTATTTATAAACCCATGGGAAAAAAAAAAAAAAGCTGGGTTTTCAATAGCAAGAACTACTGACCCTGAAACTACAGGGAGATGAGTTGGGTGCCTTGATGATACAGACCGTCAGCCATGACAGCATTGCAGACGAGAGCAGCCAGGGCTCTGTGGGTCGTGGGGTCTTAGAATGCTTTCAGAACAAATCAATAACCAGTACAATAAAGCAGTGGTGTGAAATGACTACTTTATTCAAACTCACGGTGTCCTAACCTGTTGAGCTTTTGAGGAGGGGAGTGTGAGAGGGGCTTATGCAAGTTTAATTTCATCAGATGGTGTCCGCTTTCTTTTCTGTTCTCCACCTCACTTATGGGCCCGTGTTTTTTGCTTTGATCAAAGAATTCATGATTTAATTTTGATGAGGCATACTTTCATTTTGGTAGATTTTGAAAACATAGTCTACAGAGAAACATAATAGCTGTGGCCTTAGGAATACGTATTCTTTGCTCTGTGCACCAGAGGCTACAAGATGGATAGATTTTCTACAACAAGTCCTACCTCAGAAGTAGGGGCAGTATAGCCTATAGATTAAGATCTCAAACTGCGTGGTAAAAAAAAACACACCTCAGTTAGAATCTCGGTTCCATGACTTTCAGTAGCTGCGGAGTTTTGGGTGAATCATTTAACCTCTCCAAGGCTCCGTTTCCGCTCGTGGAGATAATAATCATACAATCTAGCTCACGGACTTGTTATAAGGGTTAAATGAGATAACGGATATAAAGCACTTAATATGATGCCCAGCATGGAGAAACACTCAATAAATACAGCTACTGTAGTAATTATTATCCGAAAGCCATCTGAATATATATTTACATTTAGAAATAAGTCGATGACATGGCATGAAAGAATTACTCTAAATTTTATTGCTTTTCTCTCTTCATGACATAGCTTTCGTGTTGAGAATTTAGAAAATACTGATAAAAAGAATCTGAAACTGGCCCTTAATCCCATCACGCAGAAATAACCATTATCATCCTAATCTTCTATATTGATTACATAAAGCTACTTAAGGAAGAACGGGATGCTACTTTATTTGTTCAACAACTACAGTACTTACTGGGTTCAGGCACTGTACAATTTTCTGAAAGCCTGCCTTTCCTCCTCCATATATCACGCAAATGTTTTTATGGCTTGCTGCGGAAGGAGCTTGTAAATGCCTCCAGCTTCCTCGGGGTTATCTTAGATTTCCATTAAGTCTTTTACAACTTTCCTGGATGAGCGAGCGTACAGGAATTAAATGCGGAATTCATAAGCTAAAATTGAACAGAGAAGGTGAGGAGGGCTGAGATCGGGAACATGGGTGAAGAAACGGCAAGAAATAGGCAAGGATCAGGGCGCCGACTTTTTCTAGTCTCAGGCCTGCCAGCTAAGGAGCTGACTCCTAGGTAAGCCCCCTCGCAGCCTGCCTTGTCCCCTCAGTGAGGTGGAGATATTTCCCGAAGTGTCCTCGTGTTTGTCCAGCTGCTACCAGGAGGTAGACCCAGTGATGCAACAGCCCTTATACTTCCCACCTCTTGGGGTGGTGACATGCTCTCTCTGTGAAGGATGACCTGCAGAAAGCAGGTCTCTATGGGACCTGGAAAGAATGACACGCTTTAGTCAAGTGTTTCTTGACAGTAGCCGACCAAGAGGGGTTTTTAAGCCGATGTTGGGCTAAAGAGAGTACAGATGATCCCTTTCTGTCGGGAGAGCAGGGGAGAGCCTTCCCTCCAAGGCCAAATGCGAGCTCTCGCCCCTCCGGGAAGGTCTAGCTCTAATAAAATTCTAAGTGTGACCGTCAACACTTCATCCACTGTTTTTCTTTTCAACGGTCACTCATTTTTCTGCCACTAAATACAGCCAGGCCAGTATCAGGTGGAAGAGGAACCGCATACAGGACTTGGGCACAGACGCTTTTGAATCCAGGGCTCCGTGTTTGATTTTAGAACATGGGCTCTGTCCTTTTCCTTTTTCCAGAAGCTGCTTCCGGAGCTTCTGTTCTTGGATTAGCTCCTGTCCTCTCCCGGGGCAATAGATGTCAGGACACTCCTGAAATGGAATCTGCCCCACCGCACTGCTCCCAGGGACGCCGGAAGCTTTCAGCCTCATGACCTTTGCCACCTGGTTCCGGGGCGAGCTGTGGCTGGCACCTGTCAGGGTCCCCTGGGGCTGTGACCTGAGGCCCCCCCAAGGTGCTTGCTCCTGTGTGAACTGGTTGGAGGAGAGGGTGGGGAATCTTCCCGATTCTGTGAGTGAGAAAGTAAATGAATTGCTCCGCTCCAGAGCGAAGTCCCTTTGTTGCTAAAGAACAGAGACGGTTAACAGCTGGTGACAAAGAGTGTGTGTCCCCCCCATTCCAGCCCCTCCCGAGGTTGCAGAGGGGAAGCCTTTTAATGAGCAAGGCTTTGCTGTAACTGAATTTAAGTGTATACGGTTATCTCTGTGGAGAAATTCAGGCTTTGGGGGACCCAGAATCTCTTCTGTTGTTTTTTTCAAAAAGCCACAGTGGGGTGCTGTAGCGACAGGATCTCACCATTAACTTTTAATTTCTTTGCTTTGGTTGGTCACTCAACATTATTTAAAAGTATGTTTTGGCTGGTGAATAATGCTTTTGGATTGCACTCAGAACGCATAAACGGCTGTAGTAAAACTTGCACTCTTGGAAAGGAAGCCCCCGCAGAGGGGCCAGGTGGCCCAGTGGATTAAGGAATCTTTAACCTTTAACCTTCCTTAGACCTGGATTCAAATCCTGCCTAGATCACCTCTCAAAGATGAGAGGTCGGTTTGACTTGGGTTTTGAATTCCAACCACTCGTTTGTCCAAAATCACACAACTCCCCAAATCTCTTGGCCCAAATCTCCACCATTGGCAGTTTCTACTCAAGGGAGGGCCAGTCCTGAAATAGCAGGGTGGAGCAGGTCAGCCCTGAAGTACATTGGCAGAGATGAATGGGGAAGTTACAAGCTTATGAGCACCTGCCAGCTCCAAGCCTCGCTCGGGCCAATGCAATGATTTCCTCACTTTTTCAAGCACTAAATTTGATTGTGACGGGAAGTAAGAAAAAGGTTTCTAGCCATTTTTACAGGTACTGTGCAGGCAAGGCTGGAACTGTGTTTAAAAGTCTGCATTCTTTCATTGCAGACAGAACCACGTTTGGAAACACTGGTCCCATCTTGCTGAGACAGCTTGGTGGGCATCAGCCCCTGGTTTTTGTCCCCCTCTGCTTCCTTTATATGTCATTTTGCTCTAGCCATGTGCTTTGGGGGTCTCAGTTTCTCTGTCTATGAAATGGGAATACCCTGGAGGCATTATTTTCCACATTCTTAATTACCTAGAGAAGCATTTTTGAAAATGGAAATTATGTTTGCAAAACGTAACTAACTCTCTGGGTGGTAATAATTGGGTCCCTGCAGTGTATTTATATTACTTGACAGGTTACCTCTATTGACCCCCAACTAGTAAGTATGTAAGTTCAAATTGTGCTGGGTTTATAATGTTTTCTCTGAAGACATCAACCGAGATGGGATGGCTAGAATATTAGGAGGACTCTACCCCAGACGGCCTCCACTGGCAGACAGCACCCTCAGTCGTGAGTATGGCTCTACTAATGGATTCTTAACCTGCGTGGACCTGCTTTATGTTTAGGGATGGCCCTCACGACCTGAAGCACATAACGAAGTGCTCCTCTAGCGATGAGATTCCCTGGGCCGGCCCTCTGTACCGCGAGGAAATTGTTGCTGAGTGGCGCGGATGTTCAGCAGGGCGTTTTCCATCAGCACACAGTGGCTAGCTCACTCTTCTTGCTTCTCCGCCAGGTTCATCAGCACCAGGACCGGGGAGAGACCTTTCAGTGCCAGCTCTGCCCTTTCACTTCCTCCCGTCACTTCAGCCTGAAACTCCACATGCGTTGCCATCAGCACTTCCTGAGGACAGAAGCCAAGGTGAAGGAGGAGATCCCAGACCCCGATGTCAAGGGATCTCCCCACCTCAGTGACAGTGCCTGCCTGGGGCAGCAAAGGGAAGGAGGAGGGACAGAGCTAGTGGGGACCATGATGACGTCCAGCACTCCAGAGAGGACTAGCCAGGGTGGGGCTGGCGTCTCGCCTTTGCTGGTGAAGGAGGAGCCCAAGGAAGATAATGGCCTGCCAACCTCCTTTACTCTGAATGCTACCGACAGGCCGGCCAACCACACGAAGCTGAGAGAGCCCTCCGAGTATGCAGGCAACAGTGCGTCCGCATTGTTCAGCCAGGACATCTCTGTTAAGATGGCGTCTGATTTTCTCATGAAGCTGTCAGGTACTTGAAGAGGGTTGTCCTCTCTCTCTCTCTCTCCTCTATCCCTCTACCAGTATTCTCATCTATAAAATGAGCTGGTAGGACTAAGTGATTTCAAGATCGCTTGAGATTCCAGTTGTCTGCACGCTCATACATTTTCTCCTTGAGACTTGTTTTTTGCAGTCCTTTGGAAGTAGGCACGGCTGTGGTTTGGGTCCAAAAACAACAGGGATTGTTGATTTCTTTCTGGTTTTCCACCTGTATGAGTTCTTGTTGTGGGGGACAGGCCACAGCGTGAGCCAGGTTGGTGACAGTTCTTTGTGTGACCTTGAGTCATTTTAACTTGTCTCTCCGTTGGGTTCTTTAAAGTGCTTGTATGGGTCATCTTGCTTTTCAAGTTCTTTATTGCCTTGATTTAAAAGATTTTTAAAGGACATGTACACAGAGACTACTATTAGGAATTATAGAGTTTTAAAATTTGAGCAACTGATAAAATTATCTTTAAATTTTGTTTTTTCTAATGGAAAGTTCTTTTATTGTGGTAAAATATACCTAACATGAAATGTATCATTTTAACCATTTTTAAGTATACAGTTCTTTGGCATTAAGTACATTCACATTGTTGTATAATCATCACCACCATCCATCTCTGGAACTTCTTCATCCTCCCAAACTGAAACCTTGTACCCATTAACCAAGAATTCCCCATTCCACCCTCCCCTCTGCCCCTGGTAACCATTATTCTATTTTCTGTCTCTATGAACATAAGTACTCCAGGTACCTCATGTAAAGTGTAATTTTAAAAAAAAATTTTTTTTTAGACATTCTTTTGCAACTGCCCCAGTGCCTTTTAGAAAAAAGTTGGAGTATGTTTTCAAAACTTATTACTAATTGATATCACTTTCACCATCAAATTATGCATGATGTTTCTTTTAGTTTTTTTCTTTTTTTCCCCTCAATTCCTTAAGTTGTGGAGTTGAATGAGGGGGTGTAGAGATGCTGAGGGAGTGCTGTTTTTCCTGACGTTTTGGAATGAGAAAACATGTTGTGGGTCTGTGCTGCTACCCATTATATTTTTTAATGTCTTATTTTAAATTTTAAAAGAGATGTGGAGGGTGGGGAAAGGTCGGCTGAGAATTGGTTCTATCTTTCAGTGAAGATGGCAGTCCCCAGGATGATTTCCAAATGCCATTTCAGCTCTTTGGAGATTGACAATACCCTTTTAAATGGAGAATAATTGGTCACCACCTTCCTTTAAATGGACTGTGAGTTGCATTTCACTAAATGTCATCGCCAGGTGAATTCGAGGTTCTGCTTCACTCTGAAGTCCCTTTGCTCAGTGACACTTCAGTCAGGTCTTCTGGAATGTCCCCATCACCCCAGGTCTTTGCCCCTCAGGAGTGCACAACGCTGGTTGGGAGAAATGAGGAAAGGCAGGGGATGGAAATGAGGCACCGCAGAAAGAACTGAGATGGAAATGTTACAGGGAGGCATCCCACCCCGCAAGATGAGTGAGCTCGTCCTACACCGGAAATGATCGGGTGTCAGGAATTCAACCGTGGCAGTGAAGAACGGTCTTCCCTTGTCTTCTCTTGTATCCCAACCTAGGGGGACGTGTGATCTTTGAGACTCTGCTTTTTGTATTTAAACATTTTTGAAAATGTGGGGGAAATTCAGGCTTCTGGTTTTCCTTTCGCCGCTGATCCTTTAGTTTTCACTTCTGGGAGATCTCTGGTTCTTCTTTGATGGTCTCTCCCACCAATGTCAGAGCAAAAGGGGCTCCTTTTCTGGGCTCTTCTAGCACTTTCCCAAGGAATGCAGTAGCATATTCACTTAGCATAGCTTAGAAACAAACGGGGACATTTCCTTACTTAGCAGACAGGGGAAACTCAGTATGGGGTTAGTAACTCTTAGGAAGAGGGTACTCCCTTTACTCCAGGACTCCAGAAAGTTTTTAATCCTGAGGAAGGTGAGGGGGGTGGAGGAAGGTTTGATGGTACACAATTCCTGCTGAGCTCAGCTGTGAGTGCCCAGCATCAGGCTGTAATTATCCCCAGACCCAGCCTCAGGGAGCACAAGATAAGGCCTGTGGCTTCTGGGAGCCAGGCTTGCAAACAGGAAAAACACAAGAGGAGAAGCCAGTCGGTAGGTTGGGGTGAAAAACTGTGCACCCAGGCCTTATACTGTGATCTGTTTTCTCAGTCGGCTATTGACGGGGACTTGTTTACGGGTTTGGCAGTCGCAGTATTTACTGACTGATCAGTTGGCATAAGAAAACAGATAACAAATGCACGCTGTTTATGCAAAAGGCCCGCGCAGCTATTTTATGGTGGCTTACTAGAGGTCCTGAAACTTGACTTGTGTGCACTGTTACCTAGCAACCTGTTATAAAGTCACCGGGGAGTGAGATGCATTGGTAATTTTTTTGTGTGTGTGCATATTTGGATGTAAATGTAAACTTGGTGACAGTGGCAACGCAGCCCACGGGAAAAGGAAAGGAATACATTTTCCGGAGGTGGGGAGGCATTATTTATTTATTTTTCTTCCACTCACTCTCTAGTTGGTCAGCCTCTAGAATTGATAGCTCCCGTCATTGTGGTTTTCTACCTGGCTGTGTCTGTGACTGTGATCCCGGGACCAAAAGGCCAGATCCCGGGGAGCTGTGCCTGAGTTTCTAGCTCTTTCCCTTATCAGATGTCGGGTTAGCATCAGGCCTTGTCCCTAGGCATCATAACGGCGCCATTGTTCTTGCCATGAATTTTTGAGCTGGGCTCTGTGTGTGCACCTGCTGGGACTCTAGGGTGCAGCTGTTTGTGGACACGGGGGCTGGGAGTCTCTGTGCCAGCCACATCACAGTCTGCAGAACCGGAGCACAGTGGCAAATTCAAGCGTGTCCATACCTTCTTGTTTCCAAAAGAGAGATGGAAAACACTTGATTCTTTCTTGCTTGGTGATTAAGGGGAGTCTTTCTTGCTCCCACTGGATTAAAAATCACTGGTGGAATCCTCTTTTTTTTTTTTTAAACCTTATAAATGTGTAAAGGATACTTACTATTTTTTTTAAATTTATTTTATTTATTTATGGCTGCGTTGGGTCTTTGTTGCTGTGTGCAGACTTTCTCTAGTTGCGGCGAGAGGGGGCTACTCTTCGTTGCGGTGCGCGGGCTTCTCATTGCGGTGGCTTCTCTTGCTGAGGAGCAGAGGCTCTAGGTGCACAGGCTTCAGTCGTTGTGGCGCGCGGGCTCTAGAGCGCAGGCTCAGTAGTTGTGGCGCACGGGCTTAGTTGCTCCACAGCATGTAGGATCTTCCCAGCAGAGGGCTCGAACCCTTGTCCCCTGCATTGGCAGGCAGATTCTTAACCACTGCGCCACCAGGGAAGCCCTGGAATCCTCTTTTAAAAGGACTCTAAATCCTTCCCTCCCTACCCCCGTTTTGAGGTTTCCTAGTGTCTGTGATTGTGAAATCATACCCCTTCCCTGAACCGTCTACTCTTCTTCTGCCTGAGCCCACACTTAACATTCCTTCGTCCTTCAAGATTAGCCTTGTTCCCTAGGACCAAGGCTTTCCAGGCTCAGCACCATAATTGATTCAGGGAAGAGGATGGGACAGTCCCTGCTGCTGGCTTTCTGGGCTGTTGGAAAAGATAATTTTGCAAACTCTGCTCCAAGTTTCAGCCTAGGAGGCAGGCCTTTGAGGGCTGCAGCCCTGCATATTTGCATCGATCTTTCTTGAGAGCCAAAAGGCAGATGCAGACTGTCGCATGTCAGGGCAAGGGATTCAGTAGCCGGGTGACTGGGGCTATGCAGGGGAGAGGAGATTAAATTCCTACTGTTTCTGTGCCTTCTCTCCTTTATCCAGTAGCAGTTCTCACCTTGACTGACATTAGACTTACCTGGGGAGTTTTTTTTTTTTTTAAATGCCAGGGTCCAACCCCACTGCCAGAAATTATGATTCAGTTGGTCTAGGATAGGACCTAGACCTAGACATTGGTGTTTTCTTTTTCTTTCCTTTTTTTGGCCACACAGCGTGGCATGCGGGATCTTAGTTCCCCAACTGGGGATTGAACCTGCGCCCCCTGCAGTGAAAGTCTTAACCACTGGACGGCCAGGGAAGTCCTAGACATTGGTGTTTTCTTTAAAATCCTCAAACGATTCTAAAATGCAGCCAGGACTAAGGACCACTGATGTGGAAGATAAATTTGGTACCTGTTTTTGTGTTTGTTGTTTTTTCAGTACACCTATAGCTTTTCAGTGCAACTCTCTTCCCTCACTTTCTATCCAAGACCATGAAAAGGGCCTGGTGGTTTGGGATGGGTCTGAGGCATTCACTATAGGTCAAGGTTAACATGAACTGGAGGCCTGGGTGAGTCATGGTCATTGAGCCCCATGTTTTCCCTCGTGGAGCCACATGACAGGAGAATTAAAAGAAGCATCTTGATGTTCTCCAGTTAGAACTAGAAAGTCTCAAGACTCATCTAGAACATCTAGGAGCTGGGAGTACCATCATTAGACGCCTGATTAAAAGTTGCCTGCTGTGGGCTTACATCACTTCTCTTTCTGAAAACTACACTTTTCAAGATATCACATTTAAATCTAACTCTCCAAATTAGAACCAAGCAGTTGACAGAAACTTGGCACCTCAGTTGTTGGCTGGGAATATCTTTTTATCTTTTTGTACTTGGTTTTTTGAAAATAAAAGATACAAGTCATTTCAACTATTTTTAGTTTGGAAACTGGCCAAAAAAAGTTATCCTGTCTCCCATATTCTATTAATTTCATAAAATTGGGGCCGAAACATCTTAACCATGAGAGGTGGACTTCGGAAAACAGTGACTTGCAAATGGGTCCAAGCTGAATTGTTTCGAATGTGTTAGGAGCTCAGTGGTAAAATGGCAAAGGTTCTCTTGAATACACGAAGGGGAGCTGGTGAATGTTTGTGTTGTATCTTGCGGTTTCCCGTGGGCCCTTGTTCTGCCACCTCCATCTCTTTCCCATAATGTTATGCATCTGTAGTTACAATACGGTTTGTCTGTAAAGGGCAGCTCCTTATCCTGTGATACCTTTGTTTGTGCTGCTGAAGAAGGAGGGGGCCGGGAGATGCCCGTTAACTAGGCATCCTTATTACCGAGTGGCTCTGATTGGCTTTCTGTCAAACATCTTAGCATCCATCTACCAAGGAAGTGCCAGCCTTCTGCCATTCATGCCCTCAGGCTTTAGTGCCATTAGCTGGGGCCCTCCCCACGCCTAAGTGTGCCTTCCCTCAGTGGGTTTATTTTTGGCAGTCTTCCTCTGTATCTTCAGTTTGGCCCTTTTTTAACCCTGCCTGACTTTTCTCATGATGGGCACTCACTGATCACTTGACTAAAATTCCTGGTGTCAGAAGCCACATTGTGGGCCCTCATGTGTGCAGGCAGCCCGAATGTCCTATTGAAATCCTGGATTTTACCGAACTTGGTGGGTGATTCGTATGAGAGGGAGAGTGTGACTCTTTCCTGTTTTTCAGTGACTTGCCACTCCATGGGATGAGGGCTGATCTGAGTCACAGAAGGGAGCAGGTGGCGTAACAAGAAAGTGGGACCTGGAGTTACACACTCACGTGCTCAGGCCTCCAGGGATGGAGACTTTGTGACACTGACTCATTGTTTATGATTTTTCCTTAACAATCACTTACATGGTGCCTGCTCCTTGCTATTTAACCCGTTTGAACTTCATAACAACCCGAGAGGAAGATACTGTTGGTATTCCCATTGTACAGATGAAAACAGAGAGGTTAAGAAACTTGCCCACATTTACACAGCTAATAATGGTGGGACTGGGATTCTAATCCAGGCAGCCAGACTCCAGCATCCCCTCCCCCAAATCACAAAGTAAGGAAGTGGTGAAACTGGAGGTTGGCTCTGTTCTCTGCCCTTGTTTTTGTAGAGTCAGAGTCCCCAGCAAGGGAGCCATTCTCTGAACGTCGTATGTTAGATGCCACCGAAAGTTGTGCTAATACTTGTGGGCTTTTCAGGCATTGTTTAGTGCAGATAAAGTAGTAAGAGTAAAGCCAGTTACAGTGTGTCTTCAATGGCTCGTAACAAGCATGTAGTTGAGGAAACCAAGACTGGAAGTCAGTAGTGTTAGAAGGGTTGCCACTGGAATCCAGACGTTTCTTTCCTCACCGTGCTGGATAGAGCTCATCTCATTCCAGAATTGTCCGCACAGTAGTTGTTTACCTTGATAGACTCTTGGGAAAATTGTTCAAACTCTGTGTTTCTGCACAACTGAATCCAGGTCATTTTCTTCCTTCCCTCAGAAGTACATTTTCTTCCACTCACTACTGTTGTTACTGTTGTTACAACTTCTACTATTGTTATCCTGAGCCTTACCTTATTACTAATCAGATGGGTTTCCAGTGAGCCAGGGGTGGTGCCAACAGCTTGATGTAATTTCTCAGTTAACCCTCCCAACAGCCCTGTTAATGTTAAACCTATTTTATAGATGAGGAAGCTGAGGCTTGGTAGGTTTTGGCGACCGAGGGATAGAGCAGAGATTCAGCGCTGCCTAACCACTTAATAAGCTATTACCTAATTTTTTTTTTTTTTTTTTTGTCAATTGAGTGAACTGTCTTTTGACCTCCGTCTGCTTCACTGTTTATTTTCCTTGGCTTCAAACCATGACATCGTTTATAATGCATGCTAATTCAGTCACTAATCTGGTTAAATTTTTGTGTGTCTTCAAAATACACCCACAATCCATCCCTCGAGGGCGGCCTTTCCTGGCCCACCAGCTCCCTCCCGGATGCTTCCTCCACCCCAGGACCCTCCCTCCCCTCCGCCAGGCCTCCAAGGCGTTAATGGACTCTTCTGATACCTCTGGGATCAGGTTGTGCCCCTGCCTGGCTTCCTTCTCCTGAGTAGGAAGAAAAATGCTGAGTCCTCACCAGCTGGTACTCACTCCCCCTGCCCCCCATTTCCATTTACCTGCCTTCCCTCATGTTCCAGGAGTCCGGTCACTGGAACCATGGAGTTCCATAAATCTTCCTCCTGTTAGGTAAAATGGGGGAGGGGGGGTTCTAAAAAGAATTAATAATGTTATTAAAACCGAAATAACTAGGGACTTCCCTGGAGGTGCAGTGGCTAGGACTCTGCGCTCCCACTGCAGACGGTACAGGTTCGATCTCTGGTCCGGGAACTAAGTAAGATCCCTCATGCTGTGCGGTGTGGCCCAAAGAAACCCCACAAAATAACTAGTTTAATGCATCTCTGACCCCCAGTGGTTCTGTATCTTCGTAGAGAATTTCTAGCAACACTGCGTCTTATTGCTGTGATATCCACCCCTACTGCCTGCTCCAATGATACTTAGAATCTTAACATCCAAGTTGATCCTTGCATTACTGCTTGTGTCTTAGCCTTGCCTCTTCAACTATGTTTCAGATTGCTAAGGGGGGGGAGGGGCAGCGGCAGGGGATGACGTTTCCTTTATAATGTCTTTGTATCATCCACAATGTATTCCATGGTAGATGATAAGAAAGGTATTCCATTAGTCATATATACTCTGGGAGGCAGGTTTTCAGAGGTTGTGGTATTACTTCACTTAAAAAAGATTTAAAGGGCTTCCCTGGTAGTGCAGTGGTTGAGAATCTGCCTGCCAATGCAGGGGACATGGGTTCGAGCTCTGGTCTGGGAAGATCCCACATGCCGCGGAGCAACTGGGCCCGTGAGCCGCAACTGCTGAGCCTGCGCGTCTGGAGCCTGTGCTCCGCAACAAGAGAGGCCGCGATAGTGAGAGGCCCGCGCACCGCGATGAAGAGTGGCCCCCGCTTGCCGCAACTAGAGAAAGTCCTCGCACAGAAACGAAGACCCAACACAGCCAAAAATAAATAAATAAAGATTTAACTTAAAAAAAAAAATGATTTACAAAGTCACAACCAGCTCCTAGTGCCATAAAGAGTACGGAAGAAAGAGGTGGTCCATGGGAAGAAAACAGGCCGTTCAAAGGGAGCCTCAAAGGGTGTGAGCACCTTGGCGTTGGCCGGGACCTCAGCTTCTGGGGCCAAATCTAGGAACTAGAGTCGGTCACACAGGGAGTTAAGTAACAAACCGGTCCACAGTTTAGCAGCTCAACACAATAGCCATTTACTTAGCTTACGAGTTTGGGGATTGGCAGTTGGGCATGGCTGACCGGTGTGCTTTTTCTGGCCTCTCCTGGGCTGACTCATCCATCTGCAGCACCTTGCCAGGTTGCCAGGGCATGGCTGGTCTAGGTGGGTCCCAGCTGGGAGGGCTTCTCTCTGTCCCCCAGGGTGTCCCATCCTTCAGTGTGTTAGCCTGGGCTCACCCACATGGCAGCTGGCTTCCAAAGGAGAGAGCAGAAGTGCTCCAGGAGGCTGGGCTCAAAGCTGGTCCAGCGGCATCACTTCCACCACCTTCCAGTGACCAAATCCAGCCACTTCAACCCAGATTCAAAGGGTGGGATAATCTGCTCCACCTCTTGATGGGAAGAGCCGTGCAGTCACATGGCAAAAGGGGTGGGTTTGCAGGCAGAAGGGATCATGAGGACCATTTTGCAGTCTCCTTGCAACGCCCAGAGTTCTTCAGACTCACTGGGTGTTCCACAAAGACAAAAACACATTAAAATACCAGTGTATGAACCAGAATGTCAGTATAGTCATTTAAAATGACAAGTGTCACAATCAAGAGCAGATGTCATTTGGGGCAGATGGTCACCGACTTCCCTGAAGAGTGTTGGAAATATACGATCCAATCTTTAGGTTTTCTTTTTTTCCAGTCTCAAGTCACCTCAAGCTGTTCTTACATGCAAATCACTCCACGGCTGTTCCTACAGCTCATTCTTTGAATGTGTTAATAGCGTGAATTTAAAATGCAGTTTTCTCTCCCATCTCCTCCCGGCTAGAGGCTTGATCGGTTTTCCAGGACTGGTCCTTCCTGCTTTTGACAAGGGAGATATCCTGTCTGTTAAGTGGATTTCAGCAGATAGCTGCTCTTGCTTATTATGTGCGGCTTCTAGTAGTTTCGTTCACGGAGAAAAGCCTTATTTATTTATTTTAAAGTTCGGTGGCGCTCCTTATTGTTATTACCCTCCCTGCTCCAAAGGCTCTTCTGTTTTCCCTTTGTCGCTATGTCTATAATCTCAGTAGCTGTCACAGGGGACCTGCGCGGCCCTGGTCTGCAGACATAGACACTGAAGTGTGACCGAGGATTAGCTCAGGTGGGGATGAAAGATATAATGAAATATAATGAGAAATATAAGATGGTTAAAACTCCGCTAAACACTAAATATAAAACTACTTAAGGCCAATTAAGTAGTTTACCTTATGAGAGAGCAAGGTTTGAAAAGATTTAGCTAATGTTTTAAACTTTCTATTTGAATATAATATGCTTCACTGTTGTTAATTATTATTTAATGAAATCTCGGCTTTCCTTATGATTTCCGAAGGCAATTTATTTTCTTCTCACCCAAAGTGCATCAAGTTGTCAAAAAAATCCCAGGTCCCCAGACGGATCATACATCCTTACATACACTTACAAGGGAACTTGGGTAGTTATAACAGCCCTGGTTTGTAATCTGGAGAGTTGAGCTCTGATTCTGAGTCTATCATGAATGAGCTGTGTGGTTTTAAAAAGGTCATATCCTTCTCTGAGACTGTGTTTTCTTATTGTAAAATAAGGGAGTGGAAAACAGTAATGGTTTTCATTTTGTTTGTTGGTTTTCAAACATTAAACCCATTTTTTTGCAAACAAAATCTTAAGGGCAGACTCAATATACAAAACACGAAGAATATGTAGTTTAATGTATTTTTAAATTTAACTTTAGTTTTTAGGTTCTCATGTATTATATTTATTTATTTTAAAAGTCCAGCGATTAGAAAAAAGTTGCTAAGTGATACTCCCACACACACGAAATTAGTGTTATGTTACGGTGAGGTCTTACAGCAGTATAAGTATCTAGTGTATTTCTAAACTTATTTTGCTGATTGCAGCTTCAAGAAATACCATTTACACAGGGACATTGTGGCAAATGAGATAAGATTTTAAACAATTCACCTCGTAATCTCAGGATCCCTTTAATTAAATGTATTCAGCTGCTTGAAAGAAGAGTACAATAATAAAAAGTTTTTGCTTCAAAGTTGACAACATTTAGCAATTGCCCTTATTCCTTATCATAATAAAGACCAGACAGAAGCACCCCAAACTTTCAGCATATACTAAAGCCATCGATAATTCTATTTTAGCTACTTGGTTATCACTCAGTTAACCGTTATTTGGAAGTTTATTTAATCTTGCTAGTTTCAGATTCTTCACCTACAAGATGGAGATAATGATAGTAACTACTTCAGAGGGTCGTTGAGAGGATCCGATAAATTAATCCAAGGAAACAGCATACTCCCTGGCCCATATGAAGTGGGCAGAACCAAATATGTGTATATCTACATATTTCTGTGTGGCTGTTAGCCACGATCAGAAGCTTCACCAAAGCAGATACACTTGAAACTACCCTGGCACCTAATTTAAGGCAGTGGTCCTCAACCAGAGGCGTGCTCAGGGGAGAGTAAGGCAATGTCTAGAGAAACTTTTGTTTCCACGACTGGGAAGTGCTATTGACACCTAGTAGCTAGAGACCAGGGATGCTGCTAAGCGTCCTACCGTTTGCAGGACGGTCACCCACAGCAAATTACCCAGCCTAGAATGTCAGTGGTGCTGAGGTTGAGAAAGCCTGATTTGAGGCATACCTATAGACCTTAGTCGTACCATAATTGTACAGTTTTAACATGCACAGGCCTGAAGTTTTGGAAAGATTAGTGTATAGCCAAGCACTTCCTTATTAATGACACATTACTAGAACTCTGCCACTCCTAAGAGGCAGGGAGAAATGCATCACAAGTGATACACAAAACTGAATTAACTTGTTAACTCAAGTTAACCCATCAGTGGTTTCCAGTGAGTTGACATTTTATGTATAACAGAGCTGAGGGTCCACATTTTAAAATTTTAAATTAGTTTCAATAATTTTAAAAGCTTAAATTGGAAACCGACATTTATTGGAACCCCAGAAGCTTATCCTAGGGTTGGTTCCTTGGGACACTGTTTGAAAACCACCAAATCTGCGGTCCGTTCCAGGTCCAAGGGTCCTTGGCTCTGCTTTAGGGGGAGCTAGTAAGTAAAATTCTCAATGGCCTAGCTTTTTCATGTACCAGTTCAGCAGACTCTGAACTGAAAGAGAGCTCGGTCTTATTAAACTCAAGGAAAGTGTCGTTTCCCTTCCCCAGAGGAAACAGACAAAGCAGAACAGTGACAGTCACGTCGCAGTCCCTTCTTTCTCTTCCACCCTCTTAGATCTTCATAAAATTCTTCCCTACCAGAAAACATGCCTTTCCTTCAGGTTACACGCCACCCTTCCTCATTTCTCATTCACGATACTTAGTTCACACCGTATCACTTCTGCCCAGAGCCCACAGTGCAACTGCTTGAGTTAGTTTCCTTCTTAAAGGTGCTTGGACTATCTTGGAGAGAAAGGAGAACGCTTGGGTGCATTTTCAGCCAGAAGCCCTGAAGTCCAGTGTCTCTGATTTGGAGAAGTCAGTCTGTTAACCTCTTGGGACCTTAGTTCCTTCACCTGCAAGATGAAGGTAGTAACAATGCCTGTCTCCTGTGGTTGATGGAAGGATCAATTCCTGTATAACTATTCAAATGCTAGTTGTGTGCGTTATTGAAACAAATAATGGTCTTTAAGGAAGTTATACAGCATTGTCCTGGGGGTGGGGATGAGGGGGGCTTAGACAGAATCTCGAAGTGTACTGAGGACACCTCGCCGGAAAGACGGTTCCTTTCACAACTCATTAATGCTGGCCTATTAGAATTAGAAACTTGGAATCATTTTTATCCCAGTGGCTTTCCCGTTCCTTTCCCATATTAGCCTTTGTCTTGAATCCTTTCTAAATCCTGATTTAGAAAAAGCTGATTTGTTTCCTTTCACTGGCAGCCCAACTCCATCGAGCACATGAACTTACAGATGTACATAATTTTTAATCATAATTTTCTCAGGTTGCAAAATGTTTGAACAGTGAGAGAAGGGACCTCTTGGTTAGTGGGACTTCCTCACTGAGTTAAGTGGAGTGTCTGGAAGCTTGACGATACATAAACGGAAGTCAAGGTACTTGCTGTGAAAAGTCCTTTACAAACTGAATTCCATATGTGCACAGATCTTCTTGTTAGTGGTAAGAATGAAGTAAAGACCAGGCAGTGAGTCATAAATTACTGCTTTTCTCTTAGCGATTTCCCCAAAGAGAAAACAACTTTAGTTTCACCTTTCCCTGTAGAAAAACAATTTTTTAAATTAAGATAATAAAAAAATGATGGCAATTATGCAGTCATATTAATTTTAAAATATAGGGCTTTATGTACTATTCTTAGTGTAAATATTTCTGATAATTGAAAAAAAGCAGGGTAGCCTTCTTATTGCTAGTTTTACATCATCTATTTAGATCCAAATGTTTGGAAACTAAAACTTGGACAAATGAGTGTTTCCCAGGTATTTTTTGATATGTCATTAGCCATATTTACATTTCCCTAGCACATTACTAGTTTTATGCCATTCTTGACATTGTCAGAATGAAAACCAGGTATGAAGTACCTTGCAAATTTATAAGACAGCAACATACAGCTTGCCTATTATTTTTTAAAAGTGTCTTATTACAGTTCTGTTAAATCTGGGTTGTACTAATAATGCCAAATATCTTTTTTTTTTTTCTTAAGTCTTATGTAGCACATATTCTGACTAATGCTCCCAGAAGCTACTTACATCTTCAGAGAGCATTGGCTTCATGGTTGCCCTCTCCAGCAGTTAGGATTTGCTTCTAGGGCCTCAGTAGTTTCTTATCTCTTTCCTAGGCTCACCTTAGAATTTTTTAAAGTTTCAAAAATAAAAGATGCAAGCCTGAAGCATTTTTAAAAATATATAACCATTCACTTTATATTGTTCCTACCCAAAGAATCAAAATTAAAGACTTAATAGACAGCACACCATTTTTTTTATTATTATTTTTTTAACTTTTCTTTATTTTTTGGCTGCGTTGGGTCTTAGTTGCAGCATGGGGGATCTTTCGTTGCGGCGCACAGGCGTCTCTCTAGTTTTCTCTAGCAGGTTTTCTCTCTCTAGTTATGGCGCACAAGTTCCAGAGAGCGTGGGCTCTGTAGTTTGTGGCATGCAGGCTCTCTAGTTGAGGCACACGAGCTCAGTAGTTGTGGTACGTGAGCATAGTTGCCCCGCAGCATGTGGGATCTTGGTTCCTCGACCAGGGATGGAACCTGTGTCCCTGCATTGGAAGGCAGATTCTTTACCACTGCACCGCCACGGAAGTCCCCGACAGCACACCATTTAATTACTCTATCGTGAATAACTTAGGATGCTCTTGGAAAGGGTTTTGTGAAGGATTCTGGAAGAAAGGCTTAGGGTGAGAGAAGCTTTAGGAGGTGGACAGCAACGACTCCCTCCCTCTGGAAGTGGTTGAAAGGGGAGAAATGTGCTAGATAAACAGAATCCTCTTGGGAGCTACCTTCTGTAGAGGTCCAAAGTACATGCTTGAAGATTGCTCTAGAGACTGTCCTTGTTCCCTTGGGCTCAGATGCCAATGGCACTGTCCCCAGAGGGCTAGATTTTCAGCACTTTCCTTGAGATTTTTCTGGGTTCCTCCTTTAGTAATGCCAGAGTCCAAGTGATCATTCAGAAACACCTCAGTAAGCGCTGTGGTGTAGTAGCAGAGCTTTTAACTTTATCTGGAAGGTCTTATCCCCAATCTCATGATCAGACTTGAGGAAAGCACCTCCGATTGCCTTTGGTGGAATATTTTGGGATTCGTAGCTTTTGTTTACCACAGGTAATAATGGAGTGCCAACAGATGTCACTGATTTGTGACCAGCCTATTTTATTTATTCAACAAATATATGTTGAGCTCCTGCTACGTGCCAGGCCCAGTTCTAGGCACTCAAGATACATCAGCGTTAAAACAGAGATTATTGCCTTCATGAAGCCTACCTTTGAGTTGAAGGAATAGACCATAAATTGTTAACATAATAAATAAGAAAATTATGTAGTATGGATTAGTCTTTGGGGCTGCCATAGCGAAATACCACAGACTGGGTGGCTTAAACAATAGAAATGTATTTCTCACCGTTCTGGAGGCTGGAGGTCCAAGGTGAAGGTGCTGACAGGTTTGGTTTCTCCTGAGGCCTCTCCTTGGCTTGAAGATGGCTTCCTTCTTGCTCTGTCCCCACATGGTCTTTCCTCTGTGTTTGCACATCCTCTGTGTCTCTCTTATTCTCAGGACACCAGTCATATTGGATTAGGGCCACACCCTAATGGCCTCGTTTAACTGAATTTTCTCCCTATCTCCAAATACAGTCCCAGTGAGGGTTAGGGCTTCAACATTTGTATTTGGGGAGGTGGGGCAGACACAATTCAATCCATAACAGGATGTTGTCTGGTGATAAGTATTTTGGATAAAAAGGAAAATTATGGACTTCCCTGGTGGTCCAGTGGTTAAGACTTTGCCTTCCAATGCAGGGGACATAGGTTCGATCCCTGGTCAGGGAACTGAGATCCCCACATGTTGAAGGGCAACTAAGACATGCACCACAACTACTGAGGCCACGTGCTCTGGAGCCACGTGGCACACCTAGAGAGCCTACGCTCGGCATCGAAAGACCCCGCATGCCGCAACAAAGACCCGACGCAACCAAATAAATAAATGAATAAATATTAAAAAAAAAAAAAAAAAAGGAAAATTAGAGTAGGGTAAGAGAGTTTGGGGGACTGCAGGTACTGTGGGGTGGGTGTTGCAGTTTTGATCAGGATGGTTGTGGTCTTCATTGAGAAGGTGGTATTTTAGCAAAGACTTGAAGGTCAAGTTCCATTCAGGTGTTCTTATAACACAGGGACCAGAGATGGAGGAGTGGCGTAGTGGAGCTAGGCAGGGGACACCGGGTGGGCGGCCTGTGCATGTGGGTTCTAGTCTCAGCTCTTCATCTTTTTGATAGTAAAACTTCCAAGTGTCACTTTAGCCCTCTGGGGTCCAGTTCCCAAATATGCTGGTCTGTGTGAACTTGTGACTCCAGCAGGGATATTCTTAGAAGGGCGTAAGGTATAAAGAAAGGACTTTGTGCCTCTGTATTGGCTGGAGGTAGATGGTGGGCAGGGGGTTGATAGGCGTACCCTTTGGGGCTTTATTTTCATCCTTTTTGTCGTTGTTGTTGTTAAGCAAGAGTGGGCTTAAGGCTCATTCTTTTTTTTTTTTATAAATTTATTTATTTATTTTTATTTGTTTATTTTTGGCTGCATTGGGTCTCTGTTGCTGTGCGCGGGCTTTTCTCTAGTTGCAGCGAGTGCGGGCTACTCTTCATTGCGGTACGCGGGCTTCTCGTTGTGGTGGCTTCTCTTGTTGCGGAGCACGGGCTCTAGGCGTGGGAGCTTCAGTAGTTGCGACGTGAGGGCTCAGTAGTTGTGGCTCGTGGGCTCTAGGGCGCAGGCTCAGTAGTTGTGGCGCGCGGGCTTAGTTGCTCCGTGGCATGTGGGATCTTCCCGGACCAGGGCTCGAACCCTTGTCCCCTGCCTTGGCAGGCGGATTCTTAACCACTGCACCACCAGGGAAGCCCAAGGCTCATTCTAAGAAGCTTTTCTAAGAACTCCATGTTAGGATGAGATCTTGTTTCTTAAAATACCAGCACACCTAAATTAACCAAGTTAAAGGTCCTACTATGTGGCCCTTTAAAGGGGCAAAGATGGCTGTGAAAGTGACAAGCGGGAAAAGCGGCTGCTAGTCTTCCTTCTTGGTTTTTCCCAAGAAAGACCAGGAAGTAGTATGTAGCTCAGTGAGTGAAGGCCTGGTAAGGTGTAGCCAAGCCACAGAAAGAATCTATCCCCTAATAGGCCAGTTAGCTCTGCCCTGACCACACACTCCACACCAGCCAACCATGCTAGAAATGGAAAAAGGACATTAGTGGAAAAACTGGTGAAATCTGAATAAAATCTGGATCTTAGATCATAGTAATGTGAATTTCTTCATTCTGACAAATGCTCCGTGGTGTTACGTAAGGTGTTAACTTTAGGGACCACTGAGTAAAGGATGTATGGGAACTCCCTGACCCCTCTTTGCAACCTCTCTGCAAATCTAAAATTATTCCAAAATAAAATTGTTTTCTCTTAAAAATGTCCATTGTGGACTCGGAGATAACTTGGGCTACAGATAGTAACCAGAAAGACAATGCCAAGTGCATGCCCCGCTGTTTGTGGGACAGTGGCATCAGCTTATAATAAGGCAAAAGTGTTATATCTCCATTCTGAGCTTTTCTCTTTGGCAAATTCTCCATCCTCACCTGACCATCGCATTCTAGGTTTTTGCTTTGGTTTTTGCCTCTGACTCATGTTTATATTCAATATTTTATGGCAGAATAACTGTCTGAAAGCATTATTCTATAATAGGATTAGGTAGGGAGAGTGCTAATAGGTCAGAGAGGCAGCAGCATATACAGGAAAGAAGACACTGGAAACCAAAGAGAAAATGCCCAAACACTTTGTAGAGGCAGCACTTCCTAAAATATGATAGGTTCCGAAGATTCAGAAGCCCGCACTCTTCTAAGTCCCACGCTCATGGAGTGACTTGTATTTTTGTGCTCAGGGCTCAGCCTATTTTGATTGGGTTGTGGTCCCTCCTGTGTTAGCAAGATATGATCATGCATTACATACTTCATTAAGTTGGGAACAGCTAAGAGTGGGACTGGCCTTTCATACAGGTATATGTGTGTAATCCTTTTCTTCTTTTGACAGCTGCAAATCAGAAGGAGCCCATGAATCTTAATTTTAAAGTGAAAGAGGAGCCTAAGGAAGAGGAGGCTCTAAGTGCCACGTTGCCTCGGTCCAACTATGTGTTCAGCCCCGAGTCTGAAGTGCCAGCCCCGAGCATCTCTGAGGACACACTTAAGCCCCAGGAAGCAAAGGGCAACGTACTAAGGCGGGATATGTCAGTCAAAGCAGCATCTGAACTTCTCATGAAACTATCAGGTACTTGATTTCTTCTAAAATATTCACATTCTGATACCATCACTTGCAAGCCACCTGGGCTGCTTCCTGCATGGGTTATAATTAGCCCGATGACGGCAATATCACATTATTGCAGTGAATTCAGGAATGATTGGATTACTTGGCTAAAATTCCTGTGTTGTGTGTGAGTTTGTTTGCGGATGTTAGCCGTGTACCTGTCTTATTAAATACACTCCCCCTTTCCTGATTATGCCCGCAAATTGTTGGAAAACAGTGCTGTTTTCTAAGATGCTGTAGGTCATAATTTCAAATGGGTTCTAATGACATTCAAAGCACTTCTGTTAATTGATCAAAATAGCTATTCTTTCCTAATAGAGGACCTTGCACTGTTTGGTGTTTTTGTACTATGTTCTTTAAGAACCATTAAAAATATCTTTCTGAACTTAATAAACCATTAAGATGGCACTTGAAGTGATTACCAATAGAGTAGCAATAAGATTCTAGAAATAGAAAATCTCATAATGGAATGTTACAGTAATTAATCTAAGTTCTTAAGGCAAACAAATAATTTTTATTAGTATCTAAATGTCAT
The DNA here is from genome assembly GCF_005190385.1 of Monodon monoceros. Classification (NCBI taxonomy): domain Eukaryota; kingdom Metazoa; phylum Chordata; class Mammalia; order Artiodactyla; family Monodontidae; genus Monodon; species Monodon monoceros. The sequence continues at coordinate 24,971,806 of NW_021703777.1, read as the reverse complement.
TTCAGCCTATCAAATGTTGGCAAAATGGGTTATAATTTGAAATTCATGTATTTTGGATTTTTTTCCCACCCCGTCTCCTATCTGCCCCATGCCCTTCAGAACAGATAGAAATTTAGTGCGTTTTAAAATTCAAAGGTATGACTTTAAGAACATGGAAAGAAAAAAAAAAAAAAAGAACATGGAAAGAAAAGTTATGTAAACAATAGTACTTACCAAGTCATATCCCATCCTTAGTTCGCTGCTGCTTAAAAATAATTTCTAGAGACTCTACTGAAAATACTAACATGAATCAGAAGCTGTTTTCAGTTCTGTAACTTGGTGTGCTTGGAGGATGAAAGCGAGATATGTATTAGGGAGACCCCTTCCCAGTGTAATTTCAGCAGCAATTCTGTGTTTCTGGTTGACCAGTAGGTTGGAAAGTAAGAAATTAATAATTATTTACTTAGGGCTGTTGTATTAGAACAGTTGAAATTCCTGTATTTGCCATTTGGTGGGGTGAAGAATTCTTTCCTTTGATGTTAATTTAAAACACACTGGAACCTCCGGGGGACATGATTTGTTACAGATAAAGCATAATACGGTTGTCACCTTGTCGCCCCATTTTTCTAAACTTCGCAGTGATAACGCAGCTTCTCCTATGTAAGTGGGAGTTCTAGCAAGATTGTGCTAATTGCTAAAAGCTGCAAGTTTAAAAAAAATGATGTTCGAGCCCACATACTTTGAACCCTCCCTCCTGTGGCAAAAGGTCTTGGTGACATACAGTAATCTGTCTGTTGGTTTTCCAGTCAATTCAGAGAGGTTACACAGCTCTCTAATGCTTCTCCCATAACATAGACTTTCACGCTCTTCCAACAGTGACTCCTATCCCCTCCTGGTGGTAAGATTCCAGTGTGCAGTATTTCTATTTCAGAGTTTACTGTGCAGCCAGCATTGTGAGCAGAGGAAGCTAGGGTGGCACCAAAAGATAATATGCAATAATGAGATTTCAGGAAAGATGTTCTCGAAGGAAAACATTTTATCTTGGTCCTTTTGGATGATGCAGTTTGAGACAATGAAGTATGAAATCATTTCCTAGGTAATAAGAGATTCCCAAAATAGAATATAGCTAGGCAGCCATGCACATTTAATGATATTTGTGGTCAGCAATGGCTCTTCTTTATGCTTATGTTGGGCGTTAGTGAGTACACGTGCTGTGGGGTTCGACAGTAGTTAAATCTGGAATTCCCTGGTTGTCCGGTGGTTAGGACACCACGCTTTCACTGCCGAGGGCACGGGTTCCATCCCTGGTCAGGGAACTAAGAACCTGCAAGGTGTGTGGCGTGACCAAAAATTAGAAAAACAAAACACAAAAACAAAACAAGAAAGGCAATAGTTGAATGGATGACATGGTCGTGTTTCCAAAGGGCATCTGCCCTGCTTCATGCTGTGGAAATGAAAACTTGTTTGAAGACCTAGAAAATTATTGTTTTGCCCTGAAAAAATTTTCCAGTATTCCGTATGCTTTGACTTAGGTCAAAGAAATGTGCATCACAGACCCTACCTTCTAGATGCTTGTGGTCTAGCCAGAAGGCATCCAGGGCTATGGAATTCATTCAGTCAGCGCTTTGCCCTTGGAACTTCATACCTCGACAGTCTAGCAGACTGTGGTCACTAAACTGCGAAGAAGTTTCCAAGTCAGCCCTAAAAATAGGAATATGACTTTAAAAAAAACAAATGTCTTTTCATTCTGAAACTGCAAGGTAAAAGGGGACTCACCCTTTATTAGGTTTAAAGTGGATATTAGGGTTTCTAATCACGGGTGGATCGGTGCTCTTGGAAGAAGGAAGATGTTAGGAAAAAACCACCTATGCTGTCTTTCCTCAAGATATAATTTTAACAATTTCCATGTTTATGCCCTGAAAGCCATCTGAGGAAAGGACCTGTCAGTGTCTTCAAGCCCCCCTTTCCATGCTATTTCCTGTCTCTGTATAGACAAGAGTAGTCATGCATTTCTCAAAGCATCTGTGCAGGTAGTCAGGGCTGCTCCCCGTCTAATACCCCAAAGCCCTGATGCAGGTATTCCTGTGGGTGGGAGTCCCTGCCTTGCTAATTTTCATTTATGGTCTTCTGTCCTGCTGGGGAAAATCCATATGGTTAGGAAGAGCTAGGTGAGAAAAGTGCGCCCCATGCATTATCATACATTTTTCTTCCTTCTTTCAGTTTTGACCCAAAGAATAACTACCATTTGGAATAAGAGGACTTTTCATCTCTCTTACTTATTTCCTTGAGATTCAATGCTACGACCTGTCGTAGTTTAGGCCCTTTCAGTCTTTTCCTTGAATTAACAAGAGGAAACTAGTCAACAACTTGGCTGCCTCATTTCCGGTTTTAAATTAATTTATGTTAACTCCTTCACGATGGATGTTGGGCACATGGCCAGGTGAAATATCAGGTGAAACTTTCCTAGGTGGAGAAACCTCTGTAGGCATATTGTTTTCCAAATTAACATTTATGTTTTATGGGGAAAACAGATGCGTTAACAACCAGGTGAAATTTTTCATTAACTGTGTGTTTAGGAAAATCTGAGGTTTCTTCCTTCCTATTTCCAGTTGTCAGTTGGGCAGTCAAGTGCCTGACAGCTGGGCCAAGTAAATTGATTACCATAAAGAAAGCAACCCACTCTAAGGAAACCACTGGGTGTCTGGGACTACCTGTTGTTACTTGACATGAGAAAGCCAAGATAATCAGACTTTTCTGCTAAGTGTATATTTGCCAAAGATAATTCCCAGAAGGCTTGATTTAAGGAGGCCAAGATCCTGAAGTCCAATAGAGAGGCTAGGTAACATCAGATAGACTAAGAGAATCAAGTCAGTCTTAATCTCTGGTTTTGCAACGTCTAGTGACTTTGAAAACTTATAGAACAAATGTGTTATCACAGATGTGACATAATGCTCAAAGTGACCCAAAGTTTTATCTGCTCTGTCTCTGTTGTGCTTTAAAAGAAGTAGCTATGTTGTAAATCAACTATACCTCAATAAAGAAAAAAAGAGAAGTAGCTACGCTCAAAGAAACAAAGAAATGCCCTCTTCTACCTCGGTCATGCATATGTAAAATGTACCACATGTATGGTTGAACCAAGAAGTAGTAGATAAGAATGCCATTTAAAAAGATGAATCCCACAAAAAATAAGTAGCTGGAAAGCTGGAGCTATTCAGAAACATTAATGAAAAATTAAACATTTAAATTGATCTAACACGGTAAATAAAACCTCACATTAGACCTTGATTCAAAACACATCTATGGGTTTTCCTTTTTCTGTGCTCACAGAGGGAAACTGCATCGATTTATGTTCATTTCTGATTTATATTCATTTATCCCCACCTAGCCTTGGAGAGAAATATAAGTTATAATTGCCTCTTGCAGAGGAATCCAGGCAGGTCCTGGATTTGAAATACATAGTGATGTAGGGTTCAGGGAATCACCTACGTAAGAAAGGGCTTTAGTGCAGAGATATTTAGAAGCAGGTAACTTGGCTAGGATGAAGTTTTAAGGTGAATTCAATCTCCGAGGTGAACTGAAGCAGAGAGGAAAGGTACCCAGAGAATGACTTTGTTAACAGTTTTAATTAGGGCCCTTTTGGTTGTAAGTAACACATCCTCTTCAGCTAGTTTAGGCAGGAAAGAGGAATTTAATAGAAGGTGCAGGTTTGGGGTTGACTTTTGGAATGAACGCAAAGGTGGGGATGCAGCAGGGTGTCAGGCCTCCACTGAAGCCAGGGACTGGAAGACTGAATGGAGCCCAGGAGGTCCCTGCTCACCCCTGCTTCTCTGCACATACAGATGGACGTTTTCTGATATCCAGCCCACATGGTGGAACATGACAGTTGCCATCAGCTTCTGAGTATACCCCCCGTTCAAAAGAGTAGCTAAACAGAAATGTCTTTTTTTTTTTTAAAGATTTTTTTGACGTGGACCATTTCTAAAGTCGTTATTGAATTTGTTACAATACTGCTTCTGTTTTATGTTTTGCTTTTTTGGCCGCGAGGCGTGTGGGATCTCAGCTCCCTGAGCAGAGATCAAACCTGCACCCCCTGCATTGGAAGGTGAAATCTTAACCACTGGACCGCCAAGGAAGTCCCTAAACAGAAATTTCTTAGTCCCAATCCCAAATTCCAGCTGATTGCCTCAGCTCCAATTGGGGCCCACCAGTGGAAACTTCTGCTGTATCTACAAGTAAGGGCATGTTGAGCAGATATGACTGCTGTCATGTAGGATTGCTGGGACGAGAAGAATCCCCAGAAACGCACCTTGGGTGGGCAAGGAAGTGTAAGACCAGGAAGATAAGCAATATGTCTGAACCCCGAAAGTTCGAGGAGCAGATTATGGTCATTGCTGTTATTTAAATATTGAATGTAAATGTGTTTAGGCCTTTGGGTGATGCTTGCCTTTCCTTTCTGGTGGAGAAGACTGCCCAGCCAGGACTCAGCCTACCCAGCAGCAACTCAGTATGTGCTGAGACCCTGCTTCTAAGTGTGGTCCCCAGACCAGCAGAATCAGCATGAGTTGGAGAAGGTAGGGAAGTGATAGAGATGCAAATTCTTGAGCTTTACTGTGGACCCAGCTGAAACTCTCGAGTTCTTTATAACCGTACAAGTGATTCTGAAAGCTAAGTTTTGAGAAGCATTGTGCTGAGGAAATGGTTAATCAGAGAAATAAGTTTGGTCCATCCAAAAAAGAGTGCCTTGGGTTGAAACTGACAGAGAAGAAAGCTCTCTTAAACACACATTTTCCCTTTTAAAAAGAATCATCTGTCTTCAGTGGAGATTCTTTTTCATTTATTAGGAAATAATGGTATCTGGGAACCTTTTTTAGAAGGGCACGTGTACCTAATAAATCAAGATAGCGATGGTTGTTAGCCTTAGATACTGCTGCTTTTTTCCCATGTGCTTTGCTGTTAAATTTCAGGATTATTCCTGGGCAACGTGTGCATTCCTTTAGGAGGGACAAGCTCCCCGCCCTCAGCCCCAACAAATCCAAGGTCACGTCGGAGACTCTGCTATTCTAAAGAATTCCTTGAGATAGAGTAGGGATTTTAGCTAAATAAGTTCTCAGGGCACAAACTATTCACTGTTCTATTTGATATTCCTCCCTTGGAAAATCGTAGTCTATCAAACTTTATAAGCTATGACTTCAGTAATTATCTGCAAGGATGGGAAATAGGTGTCTTCAGTTTATGTTAATGTCATCTCTCGTTTCCCTCCTTCAGACTTACGGGTTATTTAGTTGGATGGTGGAAGGAACATGGGAGGCCTAGTTCTACCTAGTTCCTGTGATTCTCCTTGCTTACAGTGGAAAGTAGAGCACACTCCTGAAGTGAACAGGTGGACATGTTAGCCAACTACAAAAGAGTTAAAGAGTAATTTAGAAGCATCAGTTTAAAAAGTATTTTATTTATTTTATTAATATTGTCTATTTATCCCATTGTCAAATAGGTGGTGCTGAGGAATTTGAAAGCATGAAAATGTCAAAATGGCCTAGTCTAATCAGTCTGCAATTGAAAAATGCTTTTTTTCACTTCAGCTTTTTTTGAGCACCTGGAGAAACCTACTGAACCCAGTACTCTAATTTTCTAATGAGATATATATACATATAAAATCAGATTGTTATGTCTCAGAGGGGACTTCTAGACTGCTTTTTTAAATACCATCCCACTTTCTCAACATCCTTATTGAGATATAATTCACATACCATAAAATTTACCTATTTAAAGTGTGCAGTTCAGTGTTTTTTATTATATTGACAGAGTTGTGCAACCATCACCACATCTAATTACAGAACATTTTCATCCCCCGCAAAAAGAAACTTTATACCCATTAGCACTCACTCTTTACCTCCCATCTCCACCAAATACTCTCCCAGCTCCTAATCTACTGCCTCTCAATAGATTTTCGTATTGTGGACATTCCATATGAATGTAATTACCCAAGAAGTCTCTTCTTCCACTTAGCATAATGTTTTCAAAGCTCATCTATGTTGTAACATGCATCAGTACTTTATTCCTTTTTAAGGCTGAATAATATTCCATCGGATATTATTGGAATGGATATACCAATAATGCAATACTAATTTTATACATGGTATAAAATGAATATACCACATTTTGTTTATCCATTCATCCATTGTTGAACATTCGGGTTGTTGCCCAACTTTTGCTGATAAGGACATTTGAAGTTTTTGTGGAGACATATGTTTTGTTTCTCTTGGGCATATACCTCAAAGTGGAATTCCTGGGTCAAATGGTAACTCTACGTTTAACATTTTGAGGAACTGCCAAGCTGTTTTGCAAAGCAGCTGCACCATTTTATATCCCCACAGCAATGGATGGGAGTTTGAATTCTTCCACATCCTTGCCAAAAGTTGTTATTGTCTGTCTTTTTTATTATAGCCATCATGCTGGGTGTGAGCTAGTGTCTCATTGTGGTTTTGATTTGCGTTTCCCTGGTGACTAATGATGGTGAGCATATTTTCATGTGCTTATTGGCCATTTGTATATATTTCCCGGAGAGACGTTTACTCAAGTTCTTTTCCAACTTTTTAATTGAGTTATTTGTCTTTTTACTCTTGAGTTGTAAAAGTTCCGTATATATTCCGGATGTAAGTCTCTTATCGGATGTATGATTTGCAAATATTATACTTTCGCTCATTCTGCTGATTGTCTTTTCACTTTCTTGATGGTATTTGCAGCGCAAAAGGTTTTAATCATAATCCAGTTTATCTCTCTTTCCTTTTGTTGCTTGTTGCTTGTGATAATTAAGGAATTATCACATTTCCATAATTCCAAAAATTGGGTAAAAAATGAAGACTTGTTGAATATTAACATGAAAGCCTGTCTTTATGTATATTATATATTAGCACCATATTTAGTTTTCAGATATAAAGCCTATGAAACCTAACTTGACCTCCCTGATTTCTGTTTTTGCTATAGCATTCTGTACTTCAGCTGATGGCAAAGGATATCCATATGTCAACTTTTTAAATGACTTTTAATGAATATAACCAACAGTGGTCTTACAACTAATGAGGAGATCACTCTGTCACTGCCATATATATCCTACGTTACTCTCAGGATATACGTGTGTGTGTGTGTGTGTGTGTGTACACACGCACACACACACAGAAACCCATAACTGGGGGAGTTAAGTCATAAATAAGCAATTAGGCTCTTTTTTTTGCGCTTGAAAACTCAGTGAGAATTGCAGATTTTGGAGCGCAGAAACTCTTACATAAACGGAATAGATCACTTTAATAAGATAAAAATGTAACCTGTGTATATATCCAGAGAATTCCTTTCTTGAAGGTCTAGATTTTGTTAAGCTCAGAGGGTATACCTTGGTGTTATTTATCTGGTTGTTTAGACAGGACAGAGTGGGAAATAGCTGTATGCAGCTCTGGAAGGGCCATTCTCTTCCCAGCAAGAAGAGGGGACTTGCTTCTAACAGAAGCTCCCACCATAACTGGTGTTACCTTCACTCTTTGACTAGTAAGCCCCCTTCTATTTATTTTGGGATTCCACACACAGCTTCCAAATCCCGGAGCCCATATACCTGAGTGGCGGCTTCTGCTTCCCGCACCTCCCGGGGAGCTCTCTGGGCTCACACCCCAGGCCAGCGCCTCTGCGCCTCCTTTTCCCCTTAGAGCCCTCACCCTTTGGCCACCCTTTTGCTTTCTTGACCCGGCTTCCTTCACCTCCCACACTGAGGTCTGGGCCTCAGAAAGGCCAGACTCAAAAGGGCTCTTGTTTTACTATCATCTCCTCGGTGCAGAGCACATATGTTAATATAGCTACAAAAATTTGTATTGGCCTGTGTTTCAGAAACCAGGCAAAAGCTCAGAAAGGAATTTCATAGGCTCCACCTTCATTACAGATGCCGTTTCTGTTTGTCTGGACTGGGGGATGGAAGGCTGTAAGGCAAGGGGTGCAAGGTGGGGCTGGGCGTGGTGAAGGGGTTCCAGATCCTTTACAATACTGAGCAAAATAACTGAGAATGGCACCTAGGAGATGTGATCGCAGTTGGCCTAGCGTGCCCGTCTCCTGTATTCCTGTGTCATTTTCTGTTTTCTGATAGAAATAAAAAAACATTTCTACAGACATGACACATGACACAAACAGTAGCACAGAGAGGCCATTAGTAAGTACTATTTGATGGTGACAACTCTTAACAAGAAGCTTTATTTTCTGAGGGAGCCGATTGCAGTGTGAATGCAAATATTTGTGTAACCAGTCAAACATTCTGTTCCATTTTTCTCTCAGAGGACAAATTTCCTTGCCAGGTAGAAGCTGTGCATCTTGTCACTGCATTAGAATCTCTTATACCACTCTTCGCTTTTTATGGCTCCTACCCTCAGACTCTTTGGCTATATATTACCACAGTTATGGTCTTGTGAGGGAGAGCACGGTCATTATTTTCCTCAGTGAGAGATCTAAAACATTCTCATTCCACGATGGTTTTTCTTCTCATTGTCATATTAACCCTTAGCCTTTAACTTATCCATGTCAAAAAAGGGGAACATTTGCATGTATAATTAAACCCCATGGCTTCTGTGCCCATCTGGCTACAGGCTGGTATCACAGCCCTACCTCTGGAGAAGGGAATCCTCTGTCTGCTGCTGAGTGGCCACATCCCACCTGGAGCTCAACTGGGTGATGGTACTTGGGCCCATCAGCCACATTGAGCACCGGAAGATACACACAGGGTGAGACTGATGGAGCCCATTTCCATTGGGCTGGGGAGTGTCTATATTAGCCCAAGAATGGAAAACTTTCTGAAGAGAACTATTTCTCCCTTTTGACTTCTGTTATTCTGATAGGAAGATGAAGGCTTGAAGAGTGGTATTTTCTCATTATCAAAGTGTGAGAACCTATGACATTCTTGGTCTTCTTCCTAATAAGTCTTCTATTTACTCCACCCATGTATACATTTTCCCCATCTTGAGTTCATGCTGTGAGTTGATTTACTTCCTGTTTTCTAAATACGGGATTGCAGTTGGATTCGAGCACATTTCCTGGTTTCTCATGGCTTCCACATGCTTGTATCACTTATCTCCACAGCTGGAGACGTGGGGGGCAATGTTAGAATATTCATGTTACCCACCATCTCTTATCTTATGTCCAAAATCAAGTGGTGAGGATCACTCTTTAAAGAATACATCACAAATGTGTTTCCTTATGTCCTCTGACTGCCAACCTTAGCCCCGTAAACCCAGCTACACACACACACACACACACACACACACACACACGTGCTTCTCTCCTGTCGCTACCAAAACTCTTTCTACTGTTTTGGAGTTGGAGCAATCAGGGGGACAGCCTTCCTGGAGGCTTCCTGTGGTCCACGTCCACGTTGCCAAATGTATATTTAATAGCCCTCTTGTCGAGAGGGAGAGAGACCCTTAGCAGAGCTGAAGGATTAATGGGACTAAAGGTGAAATGGCAGTGATTTGTGGGACTTACCTTGGGAGCAGAATCATTGTGCCTCACTCCACCTTTAAATAGTGGCAGAAATCTTCACTTGGGATTCATCAGTGCTTACGTAGCCAACCTATTGTGTGTTATGTAGATAATTTTCTTCTGCACTTATTTTTTCTTTTTGCGGTACGCGGGCCTCTCACTGTTGTGGCCTCTCCCGTTGCGGAGCACAGGCTCCGGACGTGCAGGCTCATCGGCCATGGCTCACGGGCCCAGCCGCTCCGCGGCATGTGGGATCTTCCCGGACCGGGGCACGAACCCGTGTCCCCTGCATCAGCAGGCGGACTCTCAACCACTGCGCCACCAGGGAAGCCCCGTCTGCACTTATTTTTTGAAAGCTGTAGAATAAAGAAGAAAACTGGGGACTCGGGATAATTTAATCGAGACAGATGGCTGTCTCCTTTCAATCACTTGTATTAAAACCTTTATTTTGGGGACTTTCCTGGTGGCGCAGTGGTTGAGAATCCGCCTACCAATGCAGGGAACACGGGTTCTATCCCTGGTCCGGGAAGATCCCACGTGCTGCAGAGCAGCTAAGCCCGTGTGCCACAACTACTGAGCCTATGTGCCACAGCTACTGAAGCCCACGCACCTAGAGCCCGTGCTCTGCAGCAAGAGAAGCCCCCACTCGCCGCAACTACAGAAAGCCCGCATGCAGTAACGAAGACCCAATGCAACCAAAAATAAATAAATAAATAAAATTGATTCTTTAAAAAAAAAAAACTTAATTTTTAAATTTACCTTTATTTAAAAATTTTTTTTTCAAAACAAAACATTTTATTGAAGTATAGTTGATTTACAATGTTGTCTTAGTTTCAGGTGTACAACAAAGTGATTCGGTTATACACATATATATGTACATCTATTCTTTTTTTGTTTTGTTTTTTTGGGGTTTTTTTGGCGGTACGCGGGCCTCTCACTGCTGTGGCCTCTTTCCCGTTGCGGAGCACAGGCTCCGGACGCGCAGGCTCAGCGGCCATGGCTCACGGGCCCAGCCGCTCCGCGGCACGTGGGATCTTCCCGGACCGGGGCACGAACCCGTGTCCCCTGCATCGGCAGGCGGACTCTCAACCACTGCGCCACCAGGGAAGCCCTATTCATTTTTCGATTCTTTTCCGTTATAGATTATTGCAAGATATTGAGTAAAGTTCCCTTTGCTATACAGTAAGTCCTTGCTGGTTATCTATTTTATACATTGTAGTGTGTATGTTTATTCCACCCTAATACTGTATAACATAGTTTCACCTACAAAACGTGGTTCATATTAGACAGATTTTCCTACGTGACTCCTCAGCTTTCTTGGAGATGCCCAGGGCTGAAGTCCTCAGCCCATGTGTAACAGGGAGAGATCAAGCATGAGGGCCTACTTCTCCCTTAAGGGTCCCGCCTTCTCGTCCCCATGCTCCTGGTTCACTGTTTGTCACCCTTCACCACCTGTGCTAGAGACGACACAGGAACAGAGAGAGGAAAGGACATTGAGATGAGTCACTTACGTTACTTGCAAGTAGCTTTGATTTTTCAAACATTTGGAAAAGAAGGTTGAAACCCAGCTAAAATGCATTCAGAGACTATCCATGCACTCCATGTCTCCAAAAAGTATGAGGAATTAGAGCCCAGAGGGAACGTTTCCCACCGTCACATGGTCTGGTCCCCACTCCAAGGTTTCCCACAGGCATGGTACCAAGGATGTTGCCCCATCGTAAGCAGAGGCTCATATATCATTGGCCATGAGGGCTTTGATTTTTGGCAAAAGTTTGTAAAGGGGGTTAAATGAACTCTGTACCTTAGCTCTTCTCTACTTCTCATCATAGCTTTCCTTTTCTTCTTTATGGTCTTTCTTTTTGTTCTTGTTGTTTTCGTTCATGTACTCATTCATTCAGCACTATTTATTGAGCCCCTACTATTTTCTAAGCCCCATTTTGGGCACTAGGGACACCAAGGTGAACAAGACAGTGTCCTCTCCTGCGTGAGCCTGCGTTCTCTTCCCACCCCATCCACCACTGCCCATGCTTACTCTGGGTCGTGCCTGGGTTCCAGTCTCTGTTATTATGCAGTGTTCTGCTCTCTGCACCATCTTACCAGCCCTTCCCTGCCTGCTGGAAACCCTGACCGATGGAAGAAAAGCAGTCAGGGCTTCTCAACAGAGATATCCTTGGGACACGATTCAGTAATATTTAGCACCACCTAAGAAAAGCATTTTAAACTTGTCTGCATATACTAAAGCCCTTTTACCATCTGTTAGTGGAAAATATTTAAAAGTCTGGTAAAACTCTCGGTTATTGAAATAAAACTCTTCATTTGCTCCTTCCTTTCCTTGGGCATTAAAGACTCCCTCTTCCTCCCTGAGTATCAAGCAATGGCCAACCCATCACCGGACAGAGATGGATCTTGCTTTTTGGTCATTTTTTTATGTCAGCAGGAATTCTGCTGAATCTTTCAGAAGTTCTGTTTAAAATCTACATGCACACCCCCCCCACCCTTCCTGCATTCAAGTTCATAGGAAGATATATAAAGGCCTATTAATCACAACAGATGAGGTGGACAGGACTTAGATTTATTAAATGACAAAGGATAATGATGTTAAATCGCTTTAGGCTTAGATCAGATACTTTAATTGACCCTTTTTCTTTCTTTTTTTCTTTTTTTAATGTGAGACAAGAAGAGTATATTCTGGACGTTAGATGAAAAATAGGTTAATTTTTTAAAAATGAGATCATTTGGAACGTTACCAAATGGCAGACCTACAGTTTAAATGCACATCTTTAGCTAATTCCTCGTGAAATCATCAAATGAAAAGAAAACAAGACGATTGGGAGAGGTTTTACTTTAACCACCAGGACACTCAGAGTTCAACAGATAATGACTGGACCCCTCCACGTCGTCTGCTGGTTGGAGAAGCTGATCTCCCGGAGCCCCCAGTGACTCAAGGATTTTAATTCTTGTCCTTGGGACAAAAGTGAAATTGAAGGCAGCATTTGTTATGTGTGATGGACGTATTCTGACTTGTGATCACCTTCCCCATGGCCGGTCTGAGGGACCTTCCTTTACGTCAGGGAGCCCCCTGTGTAGTTTAACCCTGGGCAGTGTCATACCCTGAATCAATTCCAGAACTTGTGCTGCAGCTCTGGGTCCCGTTTTATGGCCAGTCTGAAAACACTGGCAAACGCCCAGCTGAGTTATCTCAGACGAGGACCTCTTACGTTGCTTGCTGATGTCAGGGAGGTGAAGACTAATTGAAGAATGCTCAGAAGAATAAACTTCAAGTGCTTTGCTCTGATGGAAAATGATATGTTTCTTGGATCCCTGAAAGTGAACTTCCAGGTCTCACTCACTCTTTATGATCTTTAAAGTTTGAGTTCTGTTGTTTTTTTGTTGGTTTGTTTTAGGGCAGATTTTTCCTTGCAGACACAGAACAACTAATAAATGGAACAATAGAACACTGGGTGTTCCTTATTTTGTCTTTCTGAGTTGACCTCCTGCTTACCCCTGTCCACTTAATTGTGAATTCTAGTGTGCACAGCTCACTCTTCAGACATTTGTTAATTCTCCTTCCTAAGTTGCCAGGTAGTGTACTGATAAAGAGGGGAAATGCAAGTTCTCGTATGGTTTTGCTGATCCAATTCAAAGGGCCAATTCTGATAAAATGTCTTTGAAATTGTTATAAGAATAAAAAATGTGGGGCATGTGCATGTGTGTGTGTGTGTGTGTGTGTGTGTGTGTGTGAGAGAGAGAGAGAGAGAGAGAGAGGGAGAGAGAGGGAGAGAGAGAGAGAGAGAGAAAGAGAGAGAGAAGAAGGAAGGAGCATATAAAAAACCTAGACCCATCATTCCACCATTTTAAACAAGATTCTCCTAATGTTTAGATTACTGTGCAGATTGGTTTCACCACCTGGGAAAGATGGTCTGATTTAATTAATCAATTAATTATCTAATGAATTATTTAAGTTTGTGTAGAGCTTTGCATGTTTCCCTCTTAGATACTGGCTTGGTCTCATGATTTGCTCAGTTCCTTCTGTGCAGTTCTGGGTGAAATGTGTGTGTGTGTGTGTGTGTGTGTGTGTGTGTGTGTGTGTGTGTGTGT